>NW_028227264.1:47615000-47872500 GCF_978045245.1 Mus caroli
GGGAATACCAAATGGCTGAAAAGCACCTAAAAAACTGTTCAACATCTTTAGTCATCAGAGAAATGTGAATCAAAGCAACCCACAAATTTCACTTCACTCCAGTCAGAATGGCTAGGATCAAAAACTCAGTTGACAGCAGATGCTTGCAAGGATGTGAAGAAAGAGGAACACTCGTCCATTGCTGGTGGGATTGCAAGCTGATACAACCACTCTGGGAAATCAGTCTGATGGCTGCCATTTTGTCCTACTGGCAATGCCCTTTGCATTACAGAAGCTTTTTCAATGTTATGAGATCCCACCTGTCTATAGTTGATCTTAGAGCCTGAGTCACTGGTGTTCTGTTAGGAAAATTTCCTCTGTGCCAATGTATTCGAGGCTTTTTTCCCACTTTCTCTTCTAATAGATTCAGTGTGTCTGATTTTTAAATTTTTTTTTATTATTAGGTATTTATTTCATTTATATTTCCAATGCTATTCAAAAAGTCCCCCACCAACTCCCACTTCTTGGCCCTGGTGTTTCCCTGTAATGAGGCATATAAAGTTTGCACGACCAATGGGCCTCTCTTTCCACTGATGACTAGGCCGACTAGGCCATCTTCTCATACAGCAGCTAGAGACATGAGCTCTGGGGGGTGGGGTGGGGGGGTACTGGTTAGTTCATATTGTTGCTCCACCTATAGGGTATCTGATTTTATGTGTCTGATTTTATGTGGGGGTTCTTGATCTACTTAGACTTGACCTCAAAAAACTTGACTTCAGAAAACTGAACATAATACTATTTGGGGACCCAGCTATACTACTCCTGGGAATAAATATACCCAAATAATGTTCCAACACATAAAAAGGACACATGTTCCACCATATTCATAGCAGCCATATTTATAATAGCCAGAAGATAGTAACAACCCAGATGTCCCTCAACAGAAGAATGGATGTGTAAATGTAATACATTTATACAATGGAGTACTACTTAGCTAAAAAACCATGACTTCATTAAATTCTTAGGCAAATGGATGGAACTAGAAAATATCATCCTTAGTAAGGTAATCCAGTCACTAAAGAACACACATGTTACATACTCACTGATATGTTGAATACCCACAATGCAACTCAGACCATATGAAGCTCAAGAAAAATGAAGACAAAAGTGTGGATGCTTCATTTCCACTTAGAAGGGAGAACAAAATAATCTTGAGAGGTAGAGGGAGGAAGGGACCTGGAAGGGAGAGAGTATAGGAAGGGAAAAGAGGGGGCAGGATCAGGTGTTGGAGGAGATAGGAGAAGCACAGAGGGTCAGAAAATTGAATGGAGGTATATAGCTGATGGAAATTAGGAACTGGGGATTGCCACCAGAAAATCCCAGATGCCAGGAAAGCAAGAGGTTCCCAGGATTCAATGGGGATGACATTAGCTAAATTAGCCAACAAATGGGAGAAAGTACTTGTAGAGACCATATGCAGAGGTTTGGCATGGCCCCAGTTAAGGAAAGGGACCAATCACCCATATCAAAAATATTAACCCAAAATTGCTCCTGTCTAAAGGAAATGCATTGACAAAGACTGGAGAAGAGACTAAAGAAAAGTCCATCTACAGACTGTGCCCCACTTAGTGATCCATCCCATTTGTAGACACCAAACCCAGTCACTATTGGTGATGCCAAAGTGTTTGCTAACTAGAAGGAGCCTATTATATCTGTCTCTTGAGAGGCTCTGCCAGATCCTGACCAATACAGATCTGGATGCTTGCAGCCAACCATCTGACAGAGCATGGGGACCCCAATGGAGGAGTCAGGGGAAGGACTGAAAGAGCTGAAGGGGTTTGCAACCCCACAGGTAGAACAATAATATCAACTAACCAACCGGACTCCCACCCCCTCTCCTGCCCAGAGCTCCATGGGACTAAACCATCAACCAAAGAGTACACATGGAGGGACCCAAGGCTCCAGCTGCACATGTAGCTGAGGATTGCCTTATCTGGCATCAATGGGAGAAGAGGCTCTTGGTCCGTTGGAGACTTAGTGCCCCAGTGTAGGGGAATGCTAGGGTGGTAAGGCAGGAGTGGGTGGTGGAGCACCCTCATAGAAGCAGGGGGCAGAGGGAATGGGATAGGAGGGGGAAAAAAGCTTAAAAAAAAGAAAAAGAAAAAAAGGGGAAAAATGATTACCAGAAGTTCAGCCACTGAATAGATTACAGAAACTAAATTTTAAATCTTTACAGCCAGAATACAATAATAGTAAGATTTATATCCAGGTAAATTTGTTAATTCAAATGCATTTTCCTCCGGGAGTGGGTGGGTTGGGGAGCAGGGCAGGGGGAGGGTATAGGAGGCTTTGGGGATAGCATTTGAAATGTAAATGAAGAAAATATCTAATAAAAAAATGACAAAAAAAGTTAGCTCATGTGTCTTTCTGAGAGCTCTTAGGATGGTTGTTGTTGTTGTTGTTGTTGTTGTTGTTGTTGTTGCCATTTTCTTTTTTGCCATTACAACTATGACTGAATATTTCAATATTACTCATGTTTTTCTAGCTTTCACATAGCAAGCATTTCCTGTGTTGTGATGCACTAGAAAAAGTTTCTGAGGTACAAAAATAAATTGAACTAGCCATTATAAAAATAAATAAAGTATATTTTCATCTTCCTTGGATCTCTTTCCTCCTTAAATACAAGCTACAAGCAAGCTACACTAGAGGCATATCCATGCTTTGTGAACTACTTCTGGGGTGGATTTCATCAGATTTCATTGCACTTTGATCTTATTCTCCCATCATGGGCTTCTATGTGGGTGATTCCTCTTGTTTCTCATGTTGTACATTTATTGTGCAAAATGATCCTTTCATTAAGTTATGCATCATGTCATTTCTTCCTTTTAAAATAAACCAATTTCTACCTTGTACTGAGCCAACCAGGGAATTATTTTTATCATTTTCTTAAAATTTGATTTCAGCATTAACCTGAGAAATTTATCACATTAAAAGGGAAATTTTATTACAGATAATGGAGAGTAGAAAATTCTAATGGTAAATATTATCTCAACCCAAGTATTATAACTCCACAGATTTAAATACATTCCTCCTATTCATCTTTAATCTGAAATGATCTCCCTATTTTATAATTTTAATCAATTACTAGTTGTTATTTCTCTATTATTTTTACCAATCAATAAATATGAGCCTTCAACGGATAAAACAAAACCCAAGACAAATCTTGAAAATTTAATCATGGTCACTGTGCTATTCTGAGATTTTTATTCAGTTGTATTATGCTGATTTACTGTGATTATAATTTTCCTTTTATGATCATACAATTAAACTGAGAATTTGAGAACAAGTGATCTTGTACAACTTTTTAACTAATATTTCAAGTAAGTAAAAAAAACCTAGTATTTAAATTTTCTAAGACATTTCAATAGCTTGTAAAACAAATATTAGTTTGGATGGTGATAATTATTCATTGAATAAAATCTTAAGAGTTTTTTTTTTAAGAAAATAAGGTTAATAAAACATTGTATTGTTCATTATTATTATATACACACACAGTAATAAAGAGATATTTTAGGGAATAAAACTATAGTTTTATTTATCCATACTCATTTTAACTATATTTTTAATGGACTTGGCAGAGCAGTGACTCAGAAAAAGGATATCCATGCTATAATATTTTTAAATAATCAGATGGCTGTTGATATTTTCTTGATGATGCTTTTGTCTTCTGAAGTCACTGTGGCAGATGCTTATTGTGACCTGACGCTGTGTCTTCAGCTGCACTTTTGTTTATTGTTTATTTACTTTTTAAAGGTCACTGATACTTAGTTAAGCCATGTCCTTTTCCAACACAGATGGCTCAGCCATGTTTGTGCCAACAACACTATCATGGACCTATGGTGGGCTTATCTCTTAGCATTTCCTTACCAGGCAAAGAAGAGTGGAAATATTCATAGCTATCCTAAATAAAGTAATATGTCTTTACAAGACACCTGAGTACACTGAGTGGCACAAGAACAACTTTATTCATAAGGAAGCAAAATATTATTAACCACCCTAGTTCAGGCAAACTATCACTTGTTACAGTGGGCAGAAATGCAGACTGAAATTCAGGAAAGAAGAATAATGTCTTCCCGGGTTATAGAAAAATCTAACCACATCTTTGACTATTGATTTACTATATATACAGCTCAAACTATGTTGTTTTAATAATCTTCCTGGAAGGAGCAGGTGTAAAATGAGATCTTTTCCAGCTACTGAAAGGGAAACATGCCTTTCACTAAAATTGTAGTATTAACAGTAGGCATGAGCACTTAAAATGACTCCAGATCAGACACATTTAAATAATGAGCTCCAGAAAATGAGAAACGATTACCATTTTATTTTGTGTCATCATGCTAATTATAAACCACAGAGCTGTGTTATCTCATCTTGAATTGTTACACATAATCTATGAATGCTATTATCATTAGTGTAAAGGAGGAGTGTGAATAAATTCTGGTTCCCAAGAATGCACAGAAGGTTGTAGTCAGGTCTGTAACAGTTCTCAGTGAACCAGGCTTACCTCAGTGGGAGTCTATCTCAGCTTGCTTGGCAATATTTATCATTCCCCAAAGAAATACAAAAGCAAATGCTTATGACCAAATTAAGTATATATGATGGAGGAATAGTTTTTCTAGTTTTTTATTAATCCTCAAACTGAGGAACTTTTCATATTTACTCAAAACAGAAGATACCATTTAGTACATTTGCATACTACATGTTTTAGAACCAAATCCTCCACATTAAAATTTGTAATAACAGGGTCTGGAGAGATGGCCCAGTGGTTAAGGGTACCTGCTGTTCATCCAGAAAACCAAAGTTCAGTTCCCAGCACCCACATGCTAGCTCACAACTGTCTGTAATTCCTGTTCCAGGGTACGGCCTCTTCTGACCCTCTTGGACACCAGGCAAGTATGTGGTGCCCATATACACATAAAAATTAATTTATAGGGTAGGGTGTTTATTTGGCAAAAGTTTTTATTATTAACTTTCCACAGAAAAGACTATGTGTATTAAATAAAATATTTTGCTTGTACATTCACCAGTTTTCAATCATAATGTCAAGCAGTTTTGGATAAAACATTATATTCAAAACACTTTGCTATATTGGTGGTACACATTCCACATTCAAAGTCATGATTCCCTCAGCTTATATGTGTACAGTTTACTTTTATTACTTTACTGCTGAGTTAAAGAAAGAGACAAGGTTCTGTAATAGTTTTTGATCCACTTTGAACAAAATAATAATTTTTTTCAACAAACTGCTACACTGACAAATTGATTCATGGATACAATCTGCTTATATGTGGCAAGTATTATTTTATATGTGTGTTTTATTTTTTCATATTTTCTTTTTATTAATTTTCTTAATTTGGAACACATATTAGTCATAACATTTGTATTTTATTCAACTGTTAGTTAATTGTGTACATAATTTATATGTTCTTTTTATTAATCACTAACTTATTTATGGACTTTTCATTCTGATCACAGCTTCCCTCCTTCCTTTCCTTGCAATCCTTCACTCTTGTCTTCCCTCCCACCCATTCAAACATTTTCCCCTTAATATGTTTGTTCTTAAATAATTTAGATTTTCAGAAATAAGGATGTTTTTATTTAAGATCAGCTGATATTATGTTATTATTATATGAAATATATTTCAAATTTTTTCAACTGTACCATGACTTTAACTTATATTCATTGTTTATGCAGTTGACTATGAGATGCGGGAGCATATGTAGAATTTTTAACTTGTCCATATCCAAGGCAACTTAAGAGCTGTTTTCCTTGCTAGGATATAGCTCAGTACTCATAGGGTACTTGCACAACTTGGAGAAAGCCTTCAGTTCAATTGTTAGCACTGAAAAAGAAACGTATCTGAGAAAAATAATTTCCCAGCTACAATTGACAGCAGGTGCTTTCGAAATTATTAATGAGCAGGATATTACTTAAAACTGTTCTGTGTCTTCTATAATAAAATGCAGAAGGCTTCATAATATAAAACAATAATGATGAGGTCGAAGTTGATGAAGTTAAATAAAGAAAGAATGACGGGAATAAAAGAATAAGAAACATTATGTAATCTAGGATATAATAACACACCAACTTATAAAGTAGATCATTGTCCATAAAGTAAAAACAGGTCAATATTTTTTTTAGATAAAGTGGACTTCAAACATGTATACATTTATATGCTCATGATCCCACTTGAAAGAGCTAATTTATGCTTTTGTAAAATATTCCTGATAAAATAAGGTAACTTACCTAACACTCAGAACTCAGCTGCCACACTGTAGGAACTTTCAAGTCTTCATGAATCATAATTCCTAGCATTGCAGTGCTGACTTTTCTAGTCTTTTTCAATGTATATATTTATTGACCTGATGTTAACTAGAACATATTGCTAAAAATCACCTGTAATGTAATTATTTTAAATATCTGCTTTATTGTGAGATATAATGACTTTAGTGATCTTCGAGGTGTCACACCCATACTTTCCATATTATTATATATTATCCCTAAATTAAGCTGTTCTTCTCTATGTATGAAATCTTTTCTCCAACTATTCCAAATATTGTCCAAGAATTAAAGTGAAAATTATCAGTCACTTGTCTTCTTTTCTTATCATCTTGTATCTGGTTAATCACCAAACATTCTTACATTTGTTTTTTCAGAGTAATTCATAGCTTATTTTCATATCTATTTAATAATCCATTTATTCCTATAATATTATTTTGGACCTTGGATAGCTCTTTCCCAAATTGCTTCTGAGTTGCTTACATACATCGTTTGGTATGAAGGTACAAAACTGTACCTGTAGAAGCTGTCATGGTTGTAAGAATTAGTTCTATAAATTTTCCAAACAAGACAATAAATAACACAGAAATTATTTTTATATTTACCTATTATTTTGGCATTCATATTAACACTCCACACTTTTGCTGATTTTTCTTCCTCTTAACTAAAATGTTTCTATATCACAGGCAATAAATTAACATCCATTTTATACTTTACGAATGATATCTATTAAATGATTCGACTTTTGTCTGAAAAAAATGTCATACTTATTTTAGTCTTCACTATTTGAAATGCTCTCATCATTATGGTATGTTTAATATCATTCTCCCTGTTAATGACTAATATACATATTGAGATATTAAACCCTTTAAAGAAAGGAAGTATGTATGCCATTATAATTATTTATCTCTCAGAACCTTGGAGTAATCCTGGAAATGAGTAAATACTTAATAAATAATAGCATTTCATTCATCTGTATATACTGAAATAAAATCCTATAAATCTTTGTTCATCTTACTTGGAAGATGTTGCACAACTCCATATCGAAGACTCAGATTGGAGCTGCATTCCTAATTAAAAATTACAATGTTTCTCACTAAATAATACATGAAGATTCTAAATTATAATATGGGAATATGGGGGTTTCTAAATTATAATATGGGAATATGGAGTTTATCAAATGATAAAATTATCTGTTCTCATTTTTTGTTTTCTAAGCAAGTGAAAAATTGATATTAATTGGTAGTTGATATTCAGAATTTTGATTAGCAGTATTTGTCTTAAACCCCATTTACATGCCTACCTATCTATTTGATATTTTATTCAGATATTGATGGAGAAAAACTTATTGGCTTAAATTCAGAAATAATAAAATATGTTGTGCATTGTATATTTGTTATTGTATCTAGTTAATTTCTTCTCTAAACAATAACTAAAATGCCAGCGCTACCAATATGCAGAAGTAAAATAAAGGTAGAAGGGGTGTTTAACAATTAAATGTTCTTGCTTGAATAACTAGTGAAATCTGTCAGAATTTTTCCCATAACATGTATTCTCATTATAGAAGAGAAAAACATTATCCTTAGGCAAGTGTTTATTACTTGACTCACTGTAAAAAACATTACATAACTAGAGAACCACAGAATATTTTCTAATATCACAAGAAAAATAAAAATTCCTGAAATTAGCTGCCATGGTTCAGAAGAACTAAGAAGCAAATCTCTTCATGAGACTGCAGAGTGTGAACAATAATACCCACCCATTAGCAGAATCTTGGCTATGAATGAAAGCACAGCTTTCCACTGTGCACAGACAGAAAAGAGTCTGAGCCATTATTCTGTTCTTTCAGGCACAGCTTTCCCACTGTTGGTAATCACTGTTGATAACATAATCCCTGAGTATGAAGGAAAGCAGTTAGTGTAAATGAGGAGAGCTCACAGGCATGTAGGACTGACTGGGAATCCTTGTCCCACTCAGGAATGCTAAATGCTGGCAGATGAAAATGCTGTTTAAATGGGGTCATGTATTTTTTTCTGTTCTGAAAAAAATAAAATAAAAATATTCTGCTCTTTCTCTGATCACCTAGCAGAAGGTTACCTCTGCTTGGCATTTTCTGGTCCAGAGTGCCTCCAAGTGCCTATAAAATTCAACTGAATGCCTAGAGAAAATGTGTAATTCAACACTTGTCCTGGAGAATGAATCACAAAGACTTATCTTTGGTGCTGCAGCTCTGTCTCTGTTTCTGTTTCTGTCTCTGTCTGTTTCTGTCTCTCTTTCTCTCTCCCTTTCTGTCCCCTTCTCTAAAAATATTGTTTGAAACAAGGTTCTCTCAACTTTTCTTTACTCTTCTAATGTGGCATATAAGTTGAAAAAGGACTGCTTTGTAAGCAGATTAGATCAGACAATTATTGAAAATGACTAACATCAGATTCATGAGAATAAGAGACGGTTTCAACTGGAATAGACTCAGGAGAAAGTCTCAATACTAAATAACATTTATTTAAATTAAAATATTTAAACATTCAAATGTTTAAAATACATAATCTAAATGTTAATATATATAATTTATAATATAACCCATATGTTAATTGATACTTAATTTAAACTTTGATTAAACAGCTACTATAATAGGATATTCTGAAACTGTAGCAGATACACTAAAAATAAACCAATTAATTAATATGCTTATAGAATTGTTTTAATTTTTTGTTTAATGTTGTAGAAAATTTCATTATTTTATGAGTCAGTTTTTCAGTGGAGATAATATTGCCATATACTAAGTTATAACATTCCTTGAAATATTTACTAAAATATTTATGAAATTATGTTTATATAACATTTCTGAATCAGAAGTAATTATTCAAAACTGTTCTAAATGACTTCAAGACTATTTTATATATTTGTATATAATGTATATTTATATATTTATTTAATAAAAATATTTTAAGATTCTTTAAGAATTATTAGTCAGATATTTATGTTTGTTCTAGAATTCAATTGGTCAAATATGTCCACTGTATCCTTACTTCATTTGATATATTTTAAATATAAAAATAATCATATCTACTAAAGGCAGGCCTAATCAGTAATATTAATATGTACAATATTGAAAAGTAAGGTATGCGATTGATAGTGCATGATTATATGCGTATGTTCAAATATGGAATGTAATTAAATTTGTGTGGTTTACTCATAAATACACACCATATACTTAGAGTTATCTAAAAGTTATACCATACTGAGATATTTCCTCAACAGCAATAAAGCAAATGTCTGAAATTGTTTTACTGATGTTGGAACAAGCTACAGAATGTAAGAATCTCCTGCTTTAAATTTAGTATTTTATAAACTTCCATATATTTATTAAGTAGACAATATTCTAGTTATTTTAATTAATACAACAAACATAGCTCACTGTAAAATGCTAATTTTATGCAAATATTTTAGTATTTGCTTTGACACTCTCTAACATGTGAATTATATTGACTGTTGGTTAAAAATTACAATTAATTGCATACAGATTTGCAAGTAAGTATTTTGAGTAGAAAGTGGGTGCAAATTAGCCTATGCAGCATATTTATATATTAGACTATATATATTTACATATCAGACACTTGTGTTTTTTAATATAGAAAAATAAACTGCTTTTATTTTACATCAAATACATCACTTAATCTCTAAAGAAAATAAAGAGAATATTAAAGTCATTTTAAAGGATCAGATTACAAAAATCAACACATTAAAAAACTTTAATATGTTTAATATGTACACAGAGAAATTATTAAATGAGGTATTTTAAACATTGTATTATTTCTGTGTTTATGTGATTTAAAATTGTAAAAATATCCAATTATAATCAGTATGATTTTTATCAGTGTTTCTTTAAGTTAAGTTTAGTGATTATCAACATTGTATTGATATTTCTTGCAATTAATAGTTTTTTATTTCTGGTTAATGAAAATTCATGAGCATTGACATCAACAATTTCTGTTGAATGTGTATAAAGTGTATGATCACATGAAATGCAAACACAGTCATTTTCTATGCATGAGTGCACATATACACATGGAACCACATTACTCACTATTGGTATTGCAAGAAGGTATAGAAATACTTTATATCTTTCAACAAGAGTGTTTTTCTTATTTTCCCCTTTCATGTTAAAAGGCTTTACTTATTCCAGGCAATGAAACAGGAACCGTGCTTATGAAATCAGTCCAGAAAGGCCATCTGTGGCTGTTCATTTCTCTATTATCAGTTCTTTAATTTCTCAAAATATTTTTTATAACTAGTTTGACTATCTGTTTCATAAACAGCTCAACTGTTTCAACATGTTCTAGCAGATTTGTTTCCTAAATTACAAAAGCTCTCACACAAAAGAATCACCCTGTTTTCTGCCTTTAACATACAAAAATTTTCCACATGCAAATCTCATGGAACATTAACAATTATATTTGGGAGGAATTGCTGCATAGTTTATGGTACTTCAGCAGAGTTTCCAATTGATTTTCTATTGAAGAAGGAAAGTTTACCATCAAAATTCTTCTAGTACTGATATAAGCTGCCATGAACCTGGATTTAAATAAATTTTCTTTCCATTGTGGAAGTAATTTAATAATTTCTTAACAAAATGTTTACTAGGCCTTTTGTTTTTACTTTTGAACCTTTATCACTGCTTTATGTGAATTATTATAGCAAGATCTCTGTTAGGACTGGTCTACCTTGGTGATATACATACAGCAATCATTCTCCTGTTTCCTTTTCCAAATCTTTTCCTCTGTTTCATGTGTCTAAAATGAAACCATTATTTTAAAAACAATTACAAAGGCTGTTATATGTGTGTTTGGCATTCTTCTTTATTTGGGTTTCTCTGCTTCTTTATGTTTGCAGCCAATGTTTCCTATCTTATATTATTGGAGAACTACTTTCCTGTGTATGTACACGCTGACATTGTGAAAACATCCACTCTTTGAATTATAGTGAATTTAACAAATTAATATATATTATTCATTAAATTATTTACTAGTCCTCCTTATCTTATTATTTATATTCTTCTTTGGCTTCTGCTGACCTCTTATGTGGCAAAATAGACTTATAATTCCTGAAAATTTTCAAGTAATTTACTACTTTTAGGTAACAATGATATTCATATTAATTATAATTTTATCAATCAAAGGGTAAATGAGTGGAACAGTTCATTTTACTCAATGTAGATAAGAGTTTTGTCACAACTACAAGGCTCTGAAAAGATAATAATTAGCAAATTTTATAATCATAAGTCAGAAATAGTTCACATAACAAGATCATACAGAAAAGCTTATTCAATATAGCATTTAAATGTGATATTGTTAAGTTCCTAAACAAATCTATACCAAACAGCAGCTTTTGTCCAAATAATTAGCTACTGAGAGAAATGGTCAATTTGGACAGCAGAATAATAAGAACAGAGGAACTCAGAAATTGTACTTCATATTGATCAAAAGATAAAAAGGAAGACTGCTGATAAAAACAAATTCAAATGGTCTTGACTATCACATTACATCTACCTAATAGTCTGAAAATGAGGGACCACACATCAGCCATGTATGTGAGAGGT
Organism: Mus caroli; assembly: GCF_978045245.1. NCBI lineage: Eukaryota > Metazoa > Chordata > Mammalia > Rodentia > Muridae > Mus > Mus caroli. Next base: position 47,626,915 of record NW_028227264.1, read on the forward strand.
TCAAGGCTACATGTTCAAGACCCTAGGCTGTAATTTTGCTTTTCATAGCAGACCTTTAATCTCCTAATGGCCAACTCTTGTCTAGTGCTGTATGCTGCCCTTAGCCTGGCTTTAGGTCTGATATCACATAATGTGGCAGGTTGTTATACTTCTTAGCACTTCTGTTTGTACAGCACTAGTTTCCATCATTTATATACTTAACATTATTAATTAGTCAAGAATCTGGAACCTTGAGAATATCATGTTTTGAAGTAATAAATGGCTTGTTTTCCTAGATGCTACACTGAATTTAAATCTTATGTATAAACCATTCCTGGAAGATCAGTAGTTTTTTCTACTTTTAGATTTTACAAAAGTTTAGCTTTATTATTATTAAAATGTATGTATATTTCAAAGATTTAGTTGAACATTACTTAACTGATTTATGCTCATTACCATTTTATCTATTTGCTGATATTCATTTTTCTGAATTTTTAGAATTGTGCTTAGCAGTCTCATTGCCTTCAGAGTGGGCAAAACTAGTTTTTCTGGTGACAGGGTTTCTCTATTAGCCCTGGCTGTCCTGGAACTCACTCTGTAGACAAGGCTGGCCTCGAACTCAGAAATCTGCCTGCCTCTGCCTCCAAAGTGCTGGGATTAAAGGCGTGCACCACCACTGCCCGACTAAATCTAGTTCTTCTATTTGCAATCATTTTGTCTGTTTTACAAGGTTAGACTAATGGAAAAAATTCCAGGACAAAATGTTAGGAAAAGTTTAATTAACTGATTTATTTATTGCATGATACTTACTGTAATGTTGTCAGTAGTGACTCTCAGAGAAGTCAATACCTAGACTGACCGTAATTGGCCATAGACTTCTTCCCCTCTTCCTAAAGGCAGATTTATTTAACAGCTGCTGTTTTGTAAAATGTGTCCTGGTATATATCATAATACATTATCAGTCTAGGAGTGGGGCATAAAATACTTAGCAATCTTTTCTTTATGGCTTAAAAAAAGTTGAGAAAAATACTGCTGTCTCAGAATATTCCATATTAAAGAATTACTTTCACCAAGACTGAATATTTTTAGTGCCTCATACGACATTAGAGTGACACCTGAAAGTAAGTTGATAAATTCTTATATGTTAATATAAACCTTTACTTATTCCTATAATCCTAGCACTTGGAAAGCTGAGGAAATGTTTGAGAAGACCGTTGCCGTAGGTTAATTCAAGGACAGATTGGGCAATTGTATGGGATACTACTTTGTTCTTCTGTAAGCCCAGGTGGCAGTCACTGCCAAAAACATATTCCATGGTATTATCAACTTTCTGTCCTATAAAACTCTTGAGATCAACATATGTTACAGATAATTCTCAATTGTCAATAATTTTAAATATTAAGGCATGAGTAAATAAGTGTTTCTTCCTAAAGAAAAAACAGGAGCTTGAGCTGGAGAGAAAGCCCAGTGTTTAAGAGCTCTTGTTGAGGACTCTGGTTTGAATCCAGCATCCACATGCAGCTCACAAGCCTCTGTTACTCAATTTCTAATACCATTTTCTGTCTTCTGCGGGCAAAGCTTTTGTTTTCTGTTTTCTTTTTAGGTATAGGATATTGCTGATGCCTAGTGTGATGAAACCGTTGCTGTGAGGATAGTGCTGCTAGCAACACATCCCAGCAGCCTAAACATGAGCTGTTTTAATCTTTCCTTATTTACAGCAATCAAACACACACACACACACACACACACACACACACACTCCACACACTTATTTAAATAAATATTTGTCAAGTTTCTTTCAACCGCACATGAATTTAGTTTTTTTAACCAAACCAGGCTCTGAACCGATTATTAAGCCTGCAGAGGACAGCTCTCAGTTCCTATGATAACGTTACTGAATACCTTAGAACAATATATTCCTCTCACAATAAATTATAAAAATTATCACTATGGAGAGTATGTCATGATGTAAAAATGTCCAGTAAAGAATCACTTCTACATTAGTAAATAAAGCACAACAATTTGTAAACAATGAAATCACCCAAAACTGAATTATTTATGACACATTTTCTTCCCTTCACAGATATTTTCATATGCAGTTGTCTTTAAACAACACCTTAACACTTTTTAAAAACAATTTCATACTTTCAAAGATACCAATTTATACTCATGCTGATAAAGGCTAATCAGAATTTGTGGTTAGAAATGCTTCATGTAACTTGGTAAAACATAATTTCTCTGCCATGCTTTCAAGGCTCTAGCCTTCCCCACTCTTTTCTAAATATCTTCTATGATCTGCACATTAGTACTTTCTACATGGTCTGCTGCAATCCACTTTTATATCTTACTTTTTCCATTCTCCAGGAAATATAAAGGAGTAACATGCAGAAGTCCTCTCACCCTGACTTACAAACACAATTCCATGTAGCTTTCCAAATGCTGTGTGCAGAGACACCTTTGGCTATGGTGATAGTGACTGCAGTTGGGATATTTAAACCATGAAAATTTGCTTTGTCTATAAAACAAAAACTCATTCACAGACACATGCAATTAATAAGTTATCTGTATATTAATATATATGTATATATATATTATTCCTGAATAAGTATGAAACTTAAAAATAGGAATTGAATACATTTTCCATATTTAACATGGATATTAAACGGGTACCCTTAATGCCAGTAAGTTATTTGGAATCGATAAATGGATAAAGAGAGATTAATGAAATGATAAGAATGATAATATTCACAGATTTGAATGTATTGATGAAAGTAATTTAATTTATGGAAAAGGAACTAAAGATAATAAAATAATGAACATCTTTGAAACATAGGGCTTTGTTAAAAATAACATTTGTAGAAAATTAACTTTAACAATAGAGTATAATATACTGATCAGTGTTAATATATTTCAAATTTATAATCCTGTACAGCAATATGTTGTTTATTTAATTTTGTCTCTAATTGTTTCTTTTATTTTGTGGTTTAAAAATATTTATTACAATCATCTATATATTATGCAAAAATTTAGGAATGTAATAGTATTGTTGCTACTGAGTTTTTATATAGATAGATTTCAACATAAAAGAAAAATTAATTTTATTCTGAAAACTAGAATCTACTTTTGAAATTAGGCAATGATTTTTATGCTAGTCCATTAGATGGCCATCAATAATTTAACTGCACAATTACATTCAAATAAGAGTGGCTTTAAATTGAGAATTACTAAAGACAAAGTTCAGATTTCAATGCTGTGTAATAAATATTTAACTTTATCTTAAAAATTATTTCTTACCCAATTAAATATTTTTTGAATAACATTCTAAACATTAAAACTGTTATTTTAAATAAAATCAGCAATCTTTCATTATATGTTCCTTGTAGACTTACAGAGCAGAGGTAAGTGAGTAGCTTGTAATAGCCACACTAAGGCTATGTAAAGCTTTAAGTCCAGCATCAAAGCCTTAGGGCTGGCTGACTGATACAGCAGGTCATGAGGTGTCTAATACTGAAGCATGAAACAGACTATAACTTTCTGTATAAAAATGGCACTCAAAAGAGAAGTAATGTCTGATATAAATACATTATTTAAGTATTAGAAATGATTTAACTGTTATCAGGATTAGAGAACACATTAATCAGTAGATATAGGCATGCAAGGTACATAATTTCTTCTTTTAATAATATTGTAATGTGATAAGCTTTATTTTTGTAAGCACTTTGATTTTTTTCATTTGTAGACTTTCTGCTTTTTCACCTAAGAAGTTAGAAATGTCTTGAAAATATGCTGTGTTGTATAAAGCAATAAAATGTCTTTTTTTTTTTTTTTTTTTTTTTTTTGGTTTTTTCGAGACAGGGTTTCTCTGTGTAGCCCTGGCTGTCCTGGCACTCACTTTGTAGACCAGGCTGGCCTCGAACTCAGAAATCCGCCTGCCTCTGCCTCCGGAGTGCTGGGATTAAAGGCGTGCGCCACCACGCCCGGCGCAATAAAATGTCTTAATGTTACAGTATAACATAATGGATCTTCAAATGACAAAGTATCTTAACATACATATGTCTACTCTGTATGAAGTATAAAATATTAACAAAATATCTCTTAGTATTATAATGTAGTATGTTGTATCAACAAATAATAAAGTGCCTTAATCTTAGTTATATACACTGTGTATGTATCATATCAACAAATCATAAGTGTCTTAGTATTACACTGTAGCGTATTGTATCAACTTAATAGCATGTATGTGCACTGTGAATACTTCAAAGTTCATAAGAAAGCTGAAACATATTTGAAAATCAATTATTTTACTTTTCTCTACACTACTCAAAATAAGAACTACCAAAATGAGTGTTGTTAAATTCTCTACAACTAGATTTGAAACATAACTTTCAAACCTTTTCAATTAAATGGTTGATTTGAAGCCCTAATTAAAACTGAAAGAGTGATATGAACACTTTAAAATGAACATTTTTCTTGGAGTGGGACTCTTATGTAACTATCCACCTATAAACAGAATTCTGCTTTTCTTTATTATTTTCAAATAACAACTAAGTCTAGCAATTGGATAAGCTTATATTGAAACAAACCTCCCACCACCCCCAAGCTGAACACCAATAATATTAAGGGAAGCCAGGAAACACTTACCTAATTTATTATGTTAAAATAATATTCAGGTGCATATTCTGAACCAACTTAGATGACAGTTGTAGCCCAACTGTTTATAATATTTATCATGCCAGTAACATTGAAAACCTACCATTTCACCTTTGCTTCAAATATTAAATGTATTAAATTAATAGGAAATTGTGTTGTAAGTTCATTCTCATGTTATCATCTTGAAGTTGAACGAAGTCAGAACAGAAAGTAATAGATAATTTTTGTAAAATAATTAATTTAGGTTTATATATTATTTTTCTAATGATAACAAAAACCTATAATATCAAAGTTAGAAAAACTGTAAAATTATGCTTTCTGCAGATTAGAAGTGAAAGTCTGTATTCAAAATACATTGGGTTAAATATATTCATTCTAGTTTTAAAGTATGAATACATGTAATTACTACATTAATGAGACTTTTTATCACAAAGAGTATGAGGTTAATCTCTGTATTTCTATGTACACATAAGCAACAGGATTGATCTGAAAACAATTTAATTTGAATGATGTAATTATGTAATGGAATGTAAAAAATTATAGCAATTAAGGTGCCGTGGCATGCTCTAATGAATGAAGTTGTACTGGCTGATGATGCTGTATCACCTACTCATTAATAATTTGGATAGAGTGCATTATTTCACATAACTTGAAAAAATAAAGTCATAAATCACCACTAATTATTTCTTTTAGTTTTCATTTAATATTGATGGAACTACTCCCCCATACATAAATTATGAGGGTATCAAAATAATATAAAATAGCATTTGATTTTCTCCAGAATTTCACAAAGACTTGCTATTTTGTAACCAAACGAAACTGACAATTTTTAAGAAGAGAATGCAGGTATGTCCATAGGACTGGCATGTAAGGCATCAGGTTTTACTGATGTCTTTTTTTTTCTACATGCTGACACATTCTGGAAATATATTTTAATATTTCTTAATTATAAGGCTAATAAAAATAACAATGGATATCCTTTTCACATGAACCTAAAAGTTATTTCAAGAAATTATCATTTTGTATAAGAGTATACAGATAATTTGGATGAGAAAATGCTAAAGCATTGTTTCAAAACATAAAGTGATAATAAAAGCTTTTTTTTTAATTTTTAGGAAAATCAAGAAATGAATTTAACACTTTAAGAAAAACAACATAATGCAATTTTTGTTTTACTGCATTTTCAGCGAGCTTTCTAAATTTTGTTTCTTTAGAAAAACCTCCCCTTCTATAACAACAGATAGGGATTTTAAAAGGAGAAAAACACATTTGCTTTTCTTTGTGCCAGAGGCGTGTAACAGGGCCTGGTATATATTACTCTATAAAGACATAGTTGAATAAAATAGAATACATCATTGTCTCTATGATTCTCAGTGTAACCTGTTTGCATACTGTTCAAATACTTTTATTCTCTTTCAGAACTTTCCTCCACATGGATTGGGGTAAAAGGCTACATACACAAGAGAATGTGTATTTGGAAAAACTCATGAAATAATGTAATGACAGTAAGACAATAGCATTAGGACATAATTAAATTCACATGTACAATAAAAAATGCATAAAATATATTTTTATATTTTTGAAGAAAAATGCCATTTAGGAGCACACATTTTCATTGTTGAAAAATATACAGAAAAAACAAACCAAACCACTAGTGTATTTTCTGTTGGTGTTTTAATGGTCCTCCTGCACAGAGTCTATTGTTCCAAAGGAGAGATGCATACAATACTTTTGGCCTGTCTCTAGTAGACAGTGGAGATTTATCTGCTTCACATGCAATAGAATAAAAGTACACTTACTCCTGAAGGCCAGTAAATTAAGAACCTTTGTTAGTGTGACTGTGAAACCACCTCCCCTCCCAAATAGTTTTTCCAGTGTCTGTGGGAAAACAGAGGCATTGTTTTGAAAGCTGACAAGACAAGCCGTGTAAGGGGGCAGCTTCTGAAGAGCCTTTCTCAGAACCTCAGCTGAGGAAATGGAGCTCCTTGGAAACTAAGAAACATCCAGGAATAAATATATGATTTGTGGAAACTATGCTTCATTTTCCTTAGCTAATTGGAACTCCTTAATAAACTTATAATAGGGTTTCTTTCTCAAAGTCTAAAGAGAGAAATGAATAGAATTACACAGAGTAGAACAGGAATAGAGGTGGGTCTGAGTGGGACAGAACTGAACAGAACGGAATGGAATAGAATAAAGGAACTGAAATGGAAGGGAGCAGAATGGAGTAGAATGAATAGGAGAGATAAAAGGGTTTGGAAACAAACCTTGTGTATTATTGTTCTTGGTTTGCTAACAGCTTAGCCTAAATTAACTGGTAGCAGATAAGAATATATAGTGGCAACTGTCAAGGCTATACTATACTGCAAATACTAAATTTTTCAATATTATAACTTAATACGCATGAAACTTCAATACATTAAAAATAACATATTTATTGTATAAAACTTTGATTTGCTAAGTTAGATATTATATATCTTCTTAATGGAAACCAGTCATTACAGGTTGCACATAGAACTCAGAAGCTGTTTTGTTATAATATATGTAGAATGGGCATACTGGACAATGATCTAAAAATGAGAGTTATCCTGTTGCAGGAGTCTCTGGTCTCAGTTGTGTTATTACATCAAGAATAGACATCAAAGGTAAATGGTATATATATAACATTAGAAAACTGGACAATTAGTTATCCTCTAATTCATTGATTTTTTTTTTGTCTTAGCAGTAAGAAAAAATAATTTGGGAGCCTGACTGTACATTAGTGACTGATCATTTATCCTGCACGTGCAAGGCCTTGGGTTTGTCACAAAGGATTACAAGCAAATAGAAGGGGTAAAAGGGAGAAAAATAATTTAAGTTTATTTGGAATATAATTTTTTAGCCATGTAAATACTAGCAAAAGATATAAAAAAAATTCCTCAAAACTAAATGGCAACAATTATTTGATTACAGAAGATTACTTAAAAATTGTCTTTGCATTACTTATTTTTCTTCTAATTTATATTTTTTAATGTCCTGAAATTATAAAACTGAGAATTGAAAATCATTTTTATTATTACCTTTAGGAACTAGAACTGACCTCCTGCTCATAGTCCTATGATTTCAGTCAAGATCTCTGTAGTCTGAAATACCTATGTAACAGTTTTAATCAAAGGTGATTTCACTCAGTCCCAATTGGCTTTGTTCTACTAACACAACAAACGAAGTCACAATATCTACTTTATAACAATAGCCATTTTCTAAGTTGAGATTGAAAGGATGTGTTGTTTTCTAATGGAATTAGCAAGTGACTACTGAGATAAGGAAATAATTTCCCTGTAGTCTTATCCTCATGATGTATAAAGCCATTTTAGTCTGTAGTTTGAGCATGCCTTTCGATTAAATCTGTGATGACCATTAGACAAATCTTAATACATAATCAGTTTTAATGATCCTTTTCATGTGTGTAAGAGGCATATTAAAACAAATTACTAAAAACCAATTTTTGAAAACATTCTAGGAAGATTGCTAAATGGGAAGGAAAAAGCAAGTATGTTTCCATAAAATGTATCTCTCTGAAAAATCACATTTAAAAAAATATATATAGCAAAGCCTTACCTAAGCAATGCTAAAGAAAGGTAAATTTAAATGGTGTCCTGAGTAAGAGGTTGGAAACTTGGTGGTACAGGCACACAACAAAATTGGCATTTCACTTCAATGTGGCAACAGTTCTTCTGACAGTCAGTTACTTTGAACATCTACTAAAATACAGTTATTCATTCCTAAGTACATAATATCCCATTGTTAACAGTGTCCATAAGATGTCACCTATAATTGCAATGGGTTTATAAAAGCTACAATATACTGCTCAGGAACTAAAATCAATGATGCTAGTGTGAGCATTTTGGACATGGGTTTCTGAAGTCAGTAAGCCATCAAAGATAGTGTTTAAAACCAAAGAGTTGTAAGAGGAAGACGGTTTTGTTTTTAAATTATAAGGACTCCACATGAGACAACAGCTTGACACTTTTGTGATAAAAAGCTAAATTAGAACTAAAGTATAGTGCAAGACATTTCCAGAAGTAATCGCAATTATAAAACTTCAGGAGATATTAAGAGTTAATTCTTCACTACTTTACTCAATAATGTAACAGGTATTATTATAATATTCTAAAAAATCATAAAAAGTAAGTGACATAAAATATATAATGTTTTTAATTTAGAAAGTAAAATTTTCTATTTTCAACACATCAAATATTCTTTAGTTTGGTATTCTGTTGAAGAAACAAATCAGTTAATAATATGTGGTTTTATTTGTATTTTCCTGTGGGTGATCATATTGTTTTGTTCAGATAAGAAGTCTAAAGTGTAGTTGTGTATCATGATTCTTATAAAAGTTGGTGTACGAATGCTATTTCTTTTCAGGTTGTTTACAGTTCATGTCCTGACCAGTGCTTAGTGACATCAATCCTGTTGGAAGAAAACGTGTACATCACTATTCCTTCATTTGGATTTTGATATCCATTATCCATCTCTATACTACAAACTGTAAAAATCCCAAAACAAAATTTGGATACAGAATTTCAGGATCTCTGGTTGCCCTTGAGATATCTATGGTTAAAAGAAAATTTTTCTGCTATTTATGGTAATATCATTTAATGGGAACTTAACCCATTTTATAAATAACTTATTGTTAGCAGTTTATATTTGTTTAATGTGGGAAATATTTGAAGCAAGGTGAAAAACACATCTTGAGTGGGTGCCATGATCAGCCTTTGCATGTGACTAACTATATCTCACTAGTAATATAACTAAATTAAAGCAAATGACAAAGAAAGACATGGGTAAGATTAAGAAATAGTATAACTAAGTGAATCCTATCACAGACAAGAGTTATTTCTGTCTGTCAAGATTAAATGCTAAGATATATGGAACAGGGACAGTTATTGTCTAGAAAGAAATACCCCAGCCTTTCACCTATGCCTAAACAAGTTCTTAGTAATTCAGAGAAGGATGCTGATTGTGTCATTATGCTACAAATAATATTTGAGGTGTTTATAAAGGCCATATGACATAGTAAACAACACAAAGTTATCTGAAACATCGTTTTCTTGGTAACCATTCAATGTACTTAGAAAATTTGTGAAGTACTTGTATGTATGTTTCTTTGAAATTAAATGTAAGAAAAATATTTTAATGAATAACAAAATTGTAATCTTTAAAATTGAGCTATAAATGAATAAATGTTACCAATTTCTATCAAGTTTAAAATTTTTATTAAACTAATATTATTAATATAATAATATAGCCTACATAAACTAGGTATTAGAAGACTGCTAATAATTTGTCTATTGACTACTATTTATAATTGATGTTTTATGTTTAATATATATCATTTTATGAATATAATTTAAAGTATAAATTTAGGAATATTATATATATATATCAGATCACTAAAAGCATATATATATATATATATATATATATATATGCTTAATGAAAGAATACATCCAGCCAAATATTTTCTTGAAAGTACCACACGGTTGAATTCTTAATATACTATAAATAATATATACATATTTATAGATGTATATAAATATATTTATTATGTAAGTATAAATCTATAAATATATGTGTCCATCTATGGGGAATTATATTTTTACATTAATAGAAGTGGGAAGGCCCACCCTAAGTATAGATGCAAAAGTTTTTCTGGCCTGATCTCCTAGACTGTATAAAAGAGAGAGTCTTTACTATGCTGCACAAAGATTTTATTGCTATCTGCAGACATAGTGTGATTGGTTCCTTCATGCTCTGCTGATTCAACTTCCTACCAATGATGTCTGTGGCTTCTAATATGAGCTAAAATAAACCCGTTCTCTTTTAATGTTTTGGTCACTGTAGATTACTACAGCAACATTAAGAAAAACTAAGATATAATCCTATAAGTTGTGTTTGATTATTATTTGTTTTCCACACTAGGATTAGCAAATGCTAGGCTAATGCCATGCCACCATTAAGTAGGTTTCTTTCTTCTTTCCATATTAATGGAATATTAAAGAATGCACTGAATACATAAATATAAAAAAATACCACATCTTCAGTAATAATGACAGTGATTAAGTGTATATCTTTGCATTATATAATTTTAACTCCAAAGTAAAATGAAAATTTTGTAATTTTTAAAGTTCAAAACAAATATTATACTTCTTGATTTAGAAGAGCAATTAAGCTATAACCAATGCATTTCCTCTGAACTTGTGTTTCACAGGTTGCATCCATACTAGAAGAACAAATTTTATACAAACTGATTTGAATTTTGGGCTCACTCTAAAAATTTACCTGAACATAGTCATTCTAGGATTTATTTATACAGAGGAGGTTCATGTGAAGACACAAAAGAATGGTTGTTCTGTGTTCTAGGTGGAAAGTGTTATAGGGCTGCACTAATTCTACAAATACCTGGTCTCAATTTTCTGAATACCTGTGAAGTAGAGTGGCTTGTTGTAGTAACTGAACAAATATTTGTCCAAAGGTAATACAAATGATCTTCTTGATTTTTTTTTCATTGATCACAGAAAAGCAGAAACTAAAAGGTTATATATTTCAAACTCTAAATTCTAATTTTGAGGAAGAATAAAATCCTACAAAAGGTAAAAACCTTTAAGAGGCTCTACTATACAATTTCGATTGCTGTATGGCTGCTTAGTAGAAATAAATGCAAATTATAGTGGTCTTAAGTTGTCAAATCTCAACATTAAACTAGTTAAGTAAAATGATAAATATATAAAATATGTTATACACACTTTATTTTATTGTTTATCTAAATGAAAAACTAGTAAACTCTACTACTAGGAAAAGTGCATTGACTTTACCATAAAATTTCAAAAGAGGACAATGATTTTCAAAAGTGTCTTAATAATAAAACTGAAAAAATACGATTTATTATTTAACATTGACTATGGGGCACATAAATGCATATAGTCATAGATTATGAAAATTTCAATCAACATAGATGTTTACATCTAAAATTATAATTATTTTTTTCATAAAATATATTATCTCAAAAAATATAATGGACTTCAGTGTCATTATGGCAGCCATAAAAGTATGAATCTTGCAACATAATTATCATCTCAAATAAAGAAGAAGAAAACTAAGTTTTAACTATTTGGACTCCTTTTAGATTTTGGTTAAAAAGAGAAAAATACTTCCTACCACATTTGCAGCTTACTGACACAACCAGCATGCTTTCTGCCCCAAAAGGCAGCCTACTCATGTGATTCTTAGAAGTTTGGTAGTCTTCAGCACCCCAGCAGAAAGAAAGACAAGAAAGGAGATTGTGACTTTTGACAATTATTAGTTAGAAAAAAGAGGTAACAATTGCCAAAAAAATCACAAAAGTGAGCATGTTACCTGGCTATGACAAAGAGCACACAACTGACACCCAAGTAAGCCAGCAGAATATACATCCAGATATCAGGGGAGAGAGGATTCAGGAAGGAGAAGACGCCTGGGTTTGTACCATTGGGCTTGCGGTACAAAATACTTATTCCAAGTGTCATAAACGGCTTTGAAAAGTCGATGACCTTCTCACGAACATAGGTAATAGCCAGTGGAGCAACTGCAAGGTCAGCTTTCTGTAGAGGGAAACATAAAAAGGAAAAAAGGAAACAAAATATTGCTAAGTCACCAGTAAAATGTTTATAATTAAAGACTTCATACATGAGAATTTCTGTAATGATTATGGTAAGATCAACAACATTCTTTACTATTTAAGAAGTTACCCATTCCTATCTGATTCCTGATTTCTATGTCAGTCTTCATGAGTTAGAAAAAGAAAAGAAAATTTTGGGAATAAAAACATGAAACCATTGTATATACAATAAATGACATTTTCTTATTGAAACACAGTTATTTTTAACTGTATACCTTAACAATCATTTTTATCTATTATATCTGCCTACATATATTGATTGGATGGCAACTTCAGTAATAATTATATCAGATTCTTTAGCTCTAGAATCAAAGAAACATTTTCTGAGCCAATAGAATGGCTCAGCAAGTATAGACACTTGCTACCATGCCTAACAACCTGAGTTCCATCACCGAAACACATATGGTAAGAAAAACCAGACACCCACAAGTAGTCTTCTGAATTTTATGTGCATAGGTGCATACTGCCAACAATCATACACAGAGCTCAAATGAATTTGTGCATGTACATGTGTGCATACACACACTTACAGACACTATAAAAATTTATTAATAAATCATAATTTTTAAGAAAATACAGAAGAGTTTGTCTTAAACATGGAATCTTTAAAGGATTAAAACATTCTTTAAGTAATTTAAATATGATTTTTCCATACTACCCCAAAGTTTTATTTCTATTCCTTTAATTTGTTTTATATCATTATCATTTAATAAAAATCCCTAAAGCCCTGCCTAAACCACATTAGAAAATGAGTTTTTTTCTTTTCTCTTTTTGTTTTTGCCTTTTCCCACATTATCTCCTTTTATTGAAAATAGACTTTTTTCATATTCTATGTTCAGATTATAGTTTCTTCTCTGTGTATTCTTCCCAGGTCCTCCCCTCTGCCTCTTCTACCTAGATATATTCCCTTTCTCTTTATCATTTAGAAAAAAATCAGGCTTCTAAAAGTTTATATCATGACAAAATAAGATTTCAAATTTTCAAAAAGTTGTTAAACTTCTATTGTATTTTAAATATATTAAAACACCAATGCTTTTAAGTCACCATTTTACAATCACATATCCAGGGGGAATTGATGCTCTAAACATTGATGGAAGTGACTTCTTCAGAAACATACTGCTCTACCTAAGGCTAGAAGCCAACAACCCCACCACAGATATGAAATGACTTTCCAGATTGCTCCCAGATCCCCAACAGCACTCTCTCCCATTGCTCATTATTCTAGCTCACAATTCTGTTATCAAAGGCCAGTTAGATAACTGGAGCCAAGCAGCCCTCTGCTCTACCAGAAGTCATGCTTGTACCTGGAAACCCAGAGGCTACACAAGTACCCAGAATATCAGAAATACTCTGCTTTACCAGAGACTACAATACCCTAAACCACACAGGCCAAGTGATGTTGCACAATTCAGACCAGAGATGACATGCCTCTACCCCAAACCTCAGAGGTAATACAGTCCTCCAAAACATCAGCAAAGACACCCTAAGGAATAAGAGCTATTTGATCACCAGAAGCACAGACAACTCTGGCTAGATGACCTGAATGGAAACAGAAGCCAAGGGAAAATACATCCATCCAATTAAGGTTTACTCAGAAATTAGGAAACTAAACCTAAATTATCACAAACCCACATGTATACTGATCAGGGAAAGAACACAATTAACAATAGCCAGGGCAATGCAGTACCACCAAAACTCAGCTATCCTACTAGGTCATGTCCTTCATAGTCTAACACAGCTGAAACACAGAAAAACAGAAACACACACACACACACAGACATGAAAACCAATGTTATGAATATGATGGAGGCTCTTAAAGATGAATTGAATAAATTACTTAAAGAGATTCAAGAAAACAAAAACAATGGGGGAATTTTTTTCTTAAGAAAGCCAAGGGAAGGGGGGGATCAGAACAGATGAAGGAAGTAAATAAAACTGTAAACAAAAAAGAGAAACAAAAACAAATTTACAACAAAATCAAATCCAAGCAATATATTTCTTCTTACTCAGCCCTACAGAGGATACTAGAATGAAAAATACAACACAAGGGGGTAAACTACACCCCCCAAAACCACAAGAAATTAGTCATTTCACAGCAAACCCAAGAGAATCAATAACACATATCATCACCTCCAACAACAAAAAATAACAGGACATAACAATTATTTTTCTTAATTATCTCTCAACATCAAAATTCCTCAATAAAAAGATACAAGGTAACAGACTGGATACATAAAGAGGATCCAGCATTTTGCTGCATGCAAGAAACACACCTCAGCAAAAAAGACAGGCACTACCTGTGAGCAGAGGGTTGGGAAAAAGTTTTCCAAGCAAAAAGTCATCATGAGTTTTGCAGGCTAATTGATGAAACTAGAAAATATCATCCTGAGTAACTCAGACCCAAAATGGCATGCATGATATGTACTCACTAATAAGTGGCTATTAGCCAAAAAAGAACAGAATACCTAGGATACAATCCACAGAACTCAAGAAGGTTAACATTCAGAAGAGCCCAACTGAGAATGTTTAAATCCTACTTAGGAGGAAGAAGAAAACAATCATTGGAGGCAGAGAAAAGAAGGAATCATTGGGAGAGAGGGGAGGTGGAGGGGCATAGGGAAATATGATTAGATATGTGTGGAGGTGGCAGACAAGAGAGAAGCCCTGAGGGCCAGCAGAATGAATGCAAATATGCAGCCCCACACGGGTGTGAACTGAAGGGACCCTCTAGAAAGTACCAGAGAACTGGGAGGTGAGAGACTCTCAGGACTCAAAGAAGGAACCTTAGATGAAATGCCCAACAGTGAGGAGAGATTATTCATAGAGTCTACCTTCAGTAGAAAGACACAACATCAATTGGAAGGATGGGGTTGCTATCCCACCATCAAAGCTCTGACCCTGTCTAAAAGAACTGCAGGGACAAAAATGGTGAAGAGACTGAGGGAAAGGTAGTCCACTGACTGATTCAACTTTGCATCCATCTCAAGAGAAGGCTCTACAGCTTGACACTATTACTGATAATATTGTGATCTTACAGGCAGGAGCCTCATATGGCAATCCTCTGAGAGGCCCAACAATCAGGTGAGTAAGACAGACTTACTCTCAACAATTGGACTGAAATCTGGGTCCCCTGTACTTGAATTAGGGAAAGGCTGGAAGAAGCTGAGGAGAAAGGAGAGCCCATAGGAAGACCAGCAGTTTCAACTAACCAGCAACCATGAGATCTCTCAGACAGTGAGCTAACAACCAGACAGCATACTAAGTCTTGTCAGAGGCCCCTGACATATTCAGCAGAGGAGTGCCTACTTTGTCCTCAGTGGGAGAAGATATGTCTAACCCTCCAGAGATTTGAGGCCCTTAGGAGTGGGGAGGCCTAGTGGTGGAGGCATCCTCTTGGAGACATGGTTGAGGAGGAATGGTATGAAGAACTGTGGGGGGGCTGAAGGGATTGCAAAATTTCCAATTAATAATAATTTAAAAAGTTTAATACCCTTAGTCATCAGGGAGATGTAAATCAAAACAACCCTGAGATTCCATCTTACACCCATCAGCATGGGTATGATAAAAAATTGAAGTGATAGCACATGCTGGCAAGAATGTGGAGAAAGGAAAACATTCCTCCATTGCTGGGGAGATTGCAAATTGATACAACCATGCTGGAAATCAATTTGGAGGTTGCTCAGAGAACTGGAAATAGAACTATCTGAAGACCCAGCTATACAGTTCCTTGGCATATATCATATAGATGTTCTACTATCCCTAAAGAACAAATGGCCCACTATGCTTCTAGCAGCCATATTCATAAAAGCCCAGAACCAAAAGCAATTCAGATGTCCCTCAATTGAATAATGGCTGCAGAAAATATGGTTCATTTACACAGTGGGATTTTATTCAGCTATTAAAAATGAGGACATCATGAATTTTTCAGGCAAATGGATGTTACTAGAAAATATTATCCTGAGTGATATAATCCTGACCCCAGAGGAAATGCATGTTATGTACTTACTGATAAGTGGATATTAGCCAAAAATGACAGAATACCCATGATTCACTCCACAATCCCAAAGAAGTTATATAAGAAGCCCAAGTGAGGATGCTTCAATCCCACTTAGAAGGGAGAAAATAATCACAAGAAGAAAATGGAGGGGAAATCCTATGTAGGACAAGGAAGAAGGAAGAGCAAAAGAGGGCAGGAGACAAGAGAGAAGTCCAGAAAGCCATGGCAATGAATGGTTATAAGAGCTTCCAGGGTTAGGAGATGGAGGGAACTTCTAGAAAGTCCTAGAAACCCAAGATGTGAAAGGCTTTCACAATGTAATGTGGGTGACCTTAGCTGAAATGCCTAAGAGTGAGGAGAAAGAAACTGAAGAGTACAAACTCCAGGAGAAAGAAGGTGACACCAACACACCTTCAGATCTTTTGACCCAAAATTCTTACTGTCTAGAAGAGATACAGGGACAAAAAAGGAACAGAGACAGAAGGAATAGCAAACAATTTGTGGCACAGCTTGAGATCCATCCTTTACTTGGGTACCAAACATTGGCCCTATTACTGATATATTGTTGTGCTTGCAGACAGGAGTCTAGCATGGCTGTCCTCTGAGAGTCTCAACCAGCAGCTGACTGAGAAGGATACAGATATTCCAGCCAACCATTAGAATGAGGTTCTGATTATCTATGAAAGAGTTAGGGGAAGAATTGAAGGAACTGAAGGGGATGGCAATACCATAGAAAGATTAACACTATCAACTAACCTGGACCCCTGGGAGCTCCCAGAGACTAAGCTACCAAACAAAGAGCATACATGGTCTGGTGAGAGGCCCCTGGTACATATGAAGAAGAGGACTGACTGTCTTATCTAGTCACAGTAAGTATGTGCTTCATTCTGTAGACTTGATGCCCCAGAGAAGGGGAATGCTGCAGAAGTGGGAACCATCTCACAGGAGAAGGGAAGGGGGAATAGTGTGAAGAACTTTGGGAAGGGAGGACTGGGAGGGTAGGATAAGATTTGAGATGTAAATAAATAAAAGTTAATTAAAAGAAATAAAATATGTTTCCAGAAAAAAAAGAGTTTAAGACTGTGAAAATGTTGTAAAATCTGTAAACAAACAGAAAACATAAACAGAAAAAATACAAACTGAGAAAATAACAGAGATGGAAAATCTAGGTGAGTAAATAGGAAATAGAGATAAGAGTATCACCAACAGAATACTATATGAAAGAGTAATATGGCAGATACAATAAAAGAAACTGATGTCAGTCAAAAATGTTCAGTTTTAAGAATTCCTAATACAGAACATGGAGGAAATCTGGGACACTATGAAAATATCAAACCTAAGAATAATAGGAATAGAAAAAGGAGAATAATCCCATTTCAAAGACCAAATTAAAAAAAAATATTTTAAACAAAATCATTGAAGAAAACTTTCTTAACCTTAAGTGAACATACAAAGGTTCAAGAAGCTTACAGAACACCAAATAGTTTGGATCAGAAAGCAAGTTTTCCACACAACATAAGTAAAACACTAAATATACACAACAAAGGAAGAATTTTAATAACTACAAGAAAAAACAGTCAGGTAATATATAAAGGCAGAAATATTAGAATTACACCAAATTTCTCAAAGGAGATATGAAAAGCCAGAAGGACCTGGACTTGTAGACCACAGATGGCAGCCCAGACTACTAAAGCCAGCAAGACTTTCAATCACCATAGATTAACAAAACAAAATATCCCATAAGAAATCAAATTTAAATATCTATAATAAATACAACCCTACAAAAAGTACTTCAAGGAAAACTCCATCCCAAGGAGGCTAATTACATTCATGAAAATATAGAAAATACATAATCTCACAAAAGGAAAAGCTAAAGAAGTGAAGCATACACACACACACACACACACACACAAACACACACACACACACACACACACACACACTATCAACACCAACCCCAAATCAAAATATCAGAAATTCACAATCATTTGTCATTAATACATCTCAACGTTAAAGAACTCATTTTCCCAATAAATAGACACCGGCTAACAGGGTACATTTTTCTGCACCCACTAAAAGCACCTAGCGATTAAAGATAGATGTTACCTCAGAGTTAAGAGCAGGAAAACGTTTTCCTGTTTTTTTTTTTTTTTAAATTAGATATTTTCTTCATTTACATTTCAAATGCTATCCAGAAACTCCCCTATACCCTCCCCGTGCCCTGCGGCACAACCTACTCACTCCTGCATCCTGGCCCTGACATTCCCCTGAACTGGGGCAGATAATCTTCACAAGACCAAGGGCATCTCCTCCTCCGCCATCTTCTGCTACATATGCAGCTAGAGACACGAGCTCCGGGAGGGTACTGATTAGTTCATATTGTTGTTCCTTCTATAGGGTTGCAGAGCCCTTCAGCTCCTTGACTTTCCTTAGCTTCTCCATTGGGGGCCCTGTGTTCCATCCAATAGATGACTGTGAGCATCCACTTCTGTATTTGCTAGGCACTGGCATAGCCTCACAAGAGACAGCTATTATCAAGGTCCTGTCAGCAAAATCTTGCTGGCATATGCAATAGTGTCTGCATTTGGTGGCTGTTTTTGGGATGGATCCCCAGGTGGGGCAGTCTCTGGATGGTCCTTCCTTCTGTCTCAGCTCGAAACTTTGTCTCTGTAACTCCCTCCATGGGTATTTTGTTCCCAGTTCTAAGAAGGAACGAAATATCCAAACTTTGGTCTTCCTTCTTCTTGAGTTTCATGTGTTTTGCAAATTGTATCTTGGGTATTCTAAGTTTCTGGGCTAATATCCACTTATCAGTGAGTGCATATCATATGAGTTCTTTTGTGATTGGGTTACCTCACTCAGGATGATATCCTCCAGATACATCCATTTGCCTAAGAATTTCATAAATTTCTTGTTTTTAATAGCCAAGAAGTACTCCATTATATAAAGGTACCATATTTCGGTAACCCTTCCTCTGTTGAGGGACATCTGGGTTCTTTCTAGGTTCTGGCTAATTATAAATAGGGTGCTATGAACATAGTGAAGCATGTATTCTTATTACAAGTTGGAATATCTTCTGGGTATATACCCAGGAGAGGTATTGCTGGACCCTCCAGTAGTGCTGTGTCAAATTTTCTGAGGAACCACCAAGACTGATTCCAGAGTGGTTGTATCTGCTTGCAATCCCACCAGCAATGGAGGAGGGTTCCTCTTTCTCTAGAACCTCACCAGCATCTGCTGTCAACTGAATTTTTGATCTTAGCCATGCTGACTGGTGTGAGGTGAAATCTCAGGGTTGTTTGGATTTGCATTTCCCTGATGATTAAGGATGTTTAACATTTCTTCAGGTGCTTCTCAGACATTCAGTATTCCTCAGTTGACAATTCTTTGTTTAGCTCTGTATCCCATTTTTTAATGGGGTTATTTTATTTTCTGGAGTTCTTTGTATATATTGGATATTAGTCCTCTACTGGGTTTAGGATTCAGAAAGATATTTTTTCCCAATCTGTTGGTGGCCATTTTGTCTTATTGACAGTGTTTTTTTGCCTTACAGAAGCTTTGCTATTTTATAAGGTCTCATTTGTTGATTCTTGAACAGCCATTGTTCTGTTCAGGATATTTTCCCCTGTGCCCATATTTTTTCCCCACTTTCTACTCTATAAGCTTTATTGTCACTGGTTTTATGTGGAATTCCTTGATCCACTTAGACAAGGAGATAAAAATGGATCAAATCACATTCTTCTACATGATGACCACCAGTTGAGCCAGCACCATTTGTTGAAAATGCTGTCTTTTTTCCACTGGATGGTTTTAGCTCCTTTGTCAGAGATCAAGTGACCATAAGTGTGTGGGTTCATTTGTAGGTTTTCAATTCTATTCCATTGACCCATCTGTCTGTAGATGTACCAGTACCATGCAATTTTTATCACAACTGCTCTGTAGTACAGCTTGAAATCATGCATGGTGTTTCCACCAGAGGTTCTTTTACTGTTGAGAATAGATTTTGCTATCCTATGTTTTCATTATTCCAGAAGAATTTGTAATTGCCCTTTTCTAAATTGTTGAAGAATTGAGTTGGAATTTTGATGGGGATTGTATTGAATCTGTAGATTGCTTTTGGCAACATAGCCATTTTTACTACATTGATCCTGCCAATCCATAAGCATGGGAGATCTTTCCATCTTCTGAGATCTTCTTTGAATTCTTTCTTCAGAGACTTGAAGTTCTTATCATACAGATCTTTCACTTCCTTAGTTAGAGTCATACCAAGGTATTTTATATTATTTGTGATTATTGTGAAGGGTATTGTTTCCCTAATTTCTTTCTCAGCCTGTTTATCCTTTGTGTAGAGAAAGGTCATTGATTTGTTTGAGTTAATTTTATATCCAGCTACTTCAATGAAGCTGTTTATCAGGTGTAGGAGTTCTCTGGTGGAATTTTTAGCGCCACTTATATATACTACCATATCATCTGCAAGTAGTGATATTTTGACTTCTTTTCCAATTTGCATCACCTTGATCTCCTTTTGTTGTGTAATTGCTCTGGCTAGGATTTCAAGCACTATATTGAATAGGTAGGGAGAAAGTGGGCAGCTGTATCTAATCCCAGATTTTAGTAGGTTTGCAAAAAGTTTCTCTTCATATAGTTTGTTGCTGGCTACTGGATTGCTATATATTACTTTTATTATGTTTAGGTATGGGTCTTGAATTCCTGATCTTTCCAAGACTTTTATCATGAATGGGTGTTGGATTTTGTCAAATGCTCTCTCAGCATCTAAGCAGATGATCATGTGGTTTTTGTCTTTGAGTTTGTGTATATAGTGCATTATGTTGATAGATTTCCGTATATTAAACCATCTCTGCATTCCTGGGATGAAGCCTACTTGATCATGATGAATGATCCTTTTGATGTATTCTTGGATTCAGTTGCCAAGGATTTTACTGAGTATTTTTTTTTTTTTTTTTTTTTGGTCTGAAGTTCTCTTTCTTTGTTGAATCCTTATGTGTTTTAGGTATCAGAGTGATTGTGGCTTCATAGAATGAATTGAGTAGAGTACCTTCTGTTTCTATTTTGTGAAATATTTTGAGGAGAATTGGAATTAAGTCCTCTTTGAAGGTCTGATAGAACTCTGTAGTAAACCCATCAGGTCCTGGGCTATTTTTGGTTTGGAGATGATTAATGACCACTTCTATTTTTTAGGGGAAATGAGACTTATTAAATCATTAACCTGATCCTGGTTTAACTTTGGAAACTGATATCTATCTAGGGAATTGTTCATTTCATCCAGGTTTTCCAGTTTGGTTGAGTATAGACGTTTGTAGAAGGATCTGAAGATATTTTAGATTTCTTCACTTCTATTGTTATATCTCCCTTTTCATTTCTGACTTTGTTAGTTAGAATACTTCCCTGTGCCCTCCAGTTAGTCTGGATAAGAGTTTATTATTGATTTTCTCAAAGAACCAGCTGCTGGTAAGGTTGATTCTTTGTATAGTTCTCTTTGTTTCCACTTGGTTAATTTCAGCCCTGTGTTTGATTATTTCCTCCATTCTACTCCTCTTGGGTGAATTTGCTTCCTTTTGTTCTAGAACTTATAGGTATGCTGTCAAGCTGCTATGATATGCTCTCTCTAGTTTCTTTTTGGCAGCACTCAGATCCATGAGTTTTCCTCTTAGGATTGCTTTCATTGTGTCCCATAAGTTTGGTTATGTTGTGACTTCTCTTCATTAAACTCTAAAAAGTCTTTAATTTCTTTCTTTATTCCTTCCTTGGTATATCCAAGGTATAACAAAAGGTATATCCTTTTGTTTTAGGATAAAATGTTCTGTAGATATCTGTTAAATCCATTTGTTTCATAATTTCGGGTAGTTTCAATGTGTCTCTGTTTAGTTTCTGTTTCCAGGATCTGTCCATTGATGAGAGTGAAGTGTTGAAGTCTCCCACTATTTTTGTATGACATGCAATGTGTGGTTTGAACTATACTAGAGTTTCCTTAATGAATGTGGCTGCCCTTGCATTTGGAGCATTGATATTCAGAATTGAGAGTTAATCTTGGAAGATTTTACTTTTGATGAGTATGAAGTGCCCCTCCTTGTCTTTTTTTGATAACTTTGGTTTGGAAGTTGATTTTATTCGATATTAGAATGGCTATTCTAGCTTGTTTCTTTGGACCATTTGCTTGGAAAATTGTTTTCCAGCCTTTTACCGAGGTAGTGTCTGTCTTTTTCCCTGAAGTGTGTTTCCTGTATGCAGCAAAATGTTGGGTCCTACTTATGTAGCCAGTCTGTTAGTCCATATCATTTTATTGGGGAATTGAGTCCATTGATATTAAGAGATATTAATGAAAAGTAATAGTTACTTCTTCTTATATTTGTTGTTAGATTTAGGATTCTGTTCTTGGGGTTATATCTACATTTAGGTTTGTTGAAGGATTACTTTCTTGCTTTTTCTGGGGCATAATTTTCTCCTTGTGTTGTAGTTTTCCCTTTATTATCCTTTGATGGGCTGGATTCATAGAAATATTTGTGTGAATTTGGTGTTGTAATGGAATACTTTGGTTTCTCCATCTATAGTAATTGAGAGTTTTGATGGGTATAGTAGCATGGGCTGACATTTGTGTTCTCTTAGGGTCTGTATAACATCTGTCCAGGATCTTCTGGTTTTCTTAGTCTCTGGTGAGAAATCTGGTATAATTCTAATAGGTCTGCCTTTATATGTTACTTGACCTTTTTCTTGTACTGCTTCTAATATTCTATCTTTCTTTAGTGCAGTTGTTGTTCTGATTATTATGTGTTGGGAGGAATTTCCTTTCTGTTCCAGTCTATTTGGAGTTCTTTAGGCTTCTTGTGTGTTCATGGGCATCTCTTTATTTAGGTTAGGGAAGTTTTCTTCTATAATTTTGTTGAAGATATTTACAGGCCATTTAAGTTGAAAATCTTCATTCTCATCTATACCTATAATCTTTGGGTTTGGTCTTCTCATTGTGTCTTGGATTTCCTGGATGTTTTGAGTTAGGATCATTTTGCATTTTGCATTTTCTTTGATTGTTCTGTCCATGTTTTCTATGGAATCTTCTGAACCTGAGATTTTTCTCTTCCATCTCTTTTATTCTGTTGCTAATGCTTGCATCTATGGTTCCTGATTTCTTTCCTAGGATTTCTATCTCCAGAGTTGTCTCCCTTTGAATTTTCTTTATTGTTTCTACTTCCCTTTTTAGATCTTGCATGGTTTTGCATTCTATCACCTGTTTGTTTGTGTTTTCCTGTCATTCTTTAAGGGATTTCTTGTATTTCTTCTTTAAGGACTTCTACCTGTTTAGCAGTGTTTTCCTGTAACTTTTTGAGGAATTTTTGTGCTTCCTCTTTAAGGTCTTCTACCTGTTAACAGTGTTCTACTGTATTTCTTTAAGTGAGTTATTAATGCCCTTCATAAAAATCCTCTGTCAGCATCATGAGATATGATTTTAAATCTGAATCTTACTTTTTGGGTGTGTTGGAGTATCCAGGACTTGCTGTGGTGGGCATACTGGGTTCTGATGATTCTGAGTGGTGTTGGTTTCTGTTAGTAAGATTCTTAGGTTTGCCTTTCACCATCTGGTAACCTCTGGTGTTAGATATTCTAGCTGTCTCTGGGTGGAGCTTGTTCCTCCTGTGATTCTGTTATCCTCTGTCAGCACTCTTGGGAATCCAACTCTCTCCTGAGTCCCAGTGTTCAGAGCACTCTCTGTAGGCAAGCTCTCCTATTGAAGGGAAGGTGCACAGAGGTCTGGAGCTCAGATCTGCCTCCTGGCTGAGGAGTAAGGGTGAAGAGACCCTGTTCAAGAAGCTCTGTTGCTTCTGTGGCCAGTGTGCTCTCCTGCTCAGACTGGTCTCTGAGAGACCCAGGATATAAGATTGTGATCTCACCTTGTTCCCAGGGTCAGAGCCCTCTCTGGAGGCTGATTCTCCTCAGTGATTCTAAGATCCTGGGTGTGCTAGGCTGCCTGTGTGGAGAATCCTCCAGGACAGTCTGATGAGTTTGTGTCCAAGCTGAAGCAGGGTTAGCGTAGACTGAAACAGATCCCAGCCGCTGGTAGGGCAGGTTTCCTGCATCCCTGTTCCTGCTCACATAAGCCACTCCTGTTTGTTTCAGAACAAATGTTGTGTTCCACTCACCAGTGATCCCAAGATCCTGGGCGTGCAAGGGTTCCTGCAGAGTGGAGAGTCCTCTGTGGACAGTCTGCCAAGTTTGTGCCCAAGGTGGCACAGGGCTGGTTCCGACTGGGGGAAGATGTTTTTCAAGCAAATGGACACAAGAAACAGGCTGTTTTAGTCAGGGTTTTTATTCCTGCACAAATGTCATGACCAAGAAGTAAGTTGGGGAGAAAAAGGTTTATTCAGTTTACACTTCCATACTGATGTTCATCACCCAAGGAAGTCAGGACTAGAACTCACACAGCTCAGGAAGCAGGAGCTTGAGAGATATTTCATACAGGCTTGATTCCCCTGGCTTGCTCAGCCTGCTCTTATAAAACCCAAGACTAACAGTCTAGGGATGGCACCACCCACAAGGGGCCCTCCCTGCTTGATCATTAATTGAGAAAAGGCCCAATAGCTGGATTTCATGGAGGCATTTTCTCAACTGAAGCTCCTTTCTCTGTGATAACTCCAGCCTGTGTCAAGTTGACACACAAAGCCAGCCAGTACACAGGCTGTTGTAACCATCTAATATCTAACAAAATCATCTTTCAGCCAAACTTATTTAAAAGAGATGGGGAAAGACACTTCTTCTGCATCAAACAAAAGTCCACCAAGATAAAATTTTTATAAGAGTTGACTTGGCTGTGATGTCTCTTCACAGCAATGGAAACCCTAAGACAGTCATGAACTAGAAGCTGGATGACAGAGAAACCTAGGATAGAACCAAATGTAATCAGAAAAGAAAAAACAAATTAAATAAAATGTTTCCTAATGATACATTGCTATACTGGTAGGCCTCACATAATTGTCATCAGAGAGTCTTCCTCTACTGATGGAAACAGATGCCGAGACCTATAGCCAAAAATTGGGGAGAATTTGGAGAATCCTGCAGAAAAGGGAAAGAAAGAACTGTAGGAGCCAGAGGTGTCAAGGACACCAGAAGAAAAACATACAGAATTAACTAACTTGGACTCATAGGGGCTTATGGAAACTGAACCAAAAATAAGGGAGGCTTTATGGTTCTGATCTAGGCCCTGTGCTAATATGTTATGGTTGTGTAGCTTGGCTATCTTTTTGGACTCCTAACTGTGGGAAGAAGGGCTATCTCTGACTCTTCCTGATTTGGGTGCCATTTGTCTCCTGCTAGGTTGCCCTTTCCATCTTTAATTTGATGGCATGTGCCTAGTCTTATTTCTTCTTCATATGCCAAGTTTGGTTGATATTTGTAAAGAACACATGGCCTCAGAGGGCATTTTTCCTGATGCTTCTCACAGTCTCAGCCCTGAGGTCACAGCAGCTGCACTCCCAGTAGCTGAACTTTCTGTGGCCACAGAGAACCATGAAAACCAAGCCTTGGACTGTGGACACAAGTGATAAAGAACAACTCATGCCCACTGCAGGAATCTGCAGTGCAGCAACCCATGGACCGTGCCTGTGGCCCTAGATAACTATGAAAACCAGGCCACAGAGACCTCGTGTGTATGCAAAAGATAAAGAAGCACATGAAGTAATGTGTGGAAATCTCTAGTTGTAATTGGCTGAATGTAGCTTAAAAATTCCGATCTAGCATGACAAAAATTGCTCAATAACCGTTGGCCCAGCGGAGACAACATCGTGCAGAGAAATAATCTGCATGGGTACCACTGTGTGCTGACATCCTCTGCTCAGACAACAAAGCCTGCACTGCCAAGGCTCATCTCCAGAGGATCCAAAGACAAGGGATATTTAGTCTCATTTACCTGTGTGCTGCCAGAAGCCAGGTTACACCTGCCAGACCAGAATGGTTAGTGGGGAGAATGTGTGTAAATGAGTGCTGGTCCCTTTCAACATTTATTTGCCTTTTGCTGTTTGTGAATAAATAAAAAGTGTTAGAACCTTTTCTACCAAGTTTTGAGGAATTTGCTTTCCACCTTATTTTACAGCAGTTCGAGACAATATTGCTGGGAAGCCTGTTTTTTTCTGAAGGGAAATGGTGGAGGAGTGGATTTGGTTGGGAGGTACTGGGTAAGGACTGGGAGGGGAAAAAAGAGAGCATAAACATCAAGGTCATGTTGAAATGTATGCAAGAAGAATAAGAAGCAAACAGACATTGCAGGAAGTCATCATAATATTCTAATGCATTGCAAGGTGTCCTAATAGTTTAATATCACACTGGTTTCGATGTTAAACAGCTATATTTCTGCACTCCTTTTAATTTGATAAGCATGAAGATGTTTCTGAGGTAAACATTTTCTTTTTAGAGAACACCAAAAAATTGCAATTAACTCCTTGAAAGTATTGTTTGTTAACAATATTATTCTCAAAGCTTTCATGTGCTCATGGATGTGAGGGCTAAGGAATATTTCCTCTGTTTAATTATGGTCATATTTTATGTTAGCAAATCAGTGAAAGACCAGCTTTAGAATAATCATTGCAATGCTCTTTAATTATGTTATGTACCTCACGTATTATATTAAGAACTTCATATGAATTACCACATTTAATCCTCAGACAAACCCACTATTATTTCTTGTTCTAAGAAAGGAAAATTAATCTTAAGAACCTGGAAAATGTATTCATTCTTATGGGGCAGACTCAACAATAGAAACAAGCTACACACAGTTGTAGCCTACTCCTAGGACATAGTCATTCCACACATCTAGGAAACCAGCAAGGAATTCATACTAGAATCCATTGTCATTCACTCACTCAGCCACTCATTCATGCATCCATTCAAAACGAGTAGTAGATACATCAAGGCAAGGCCTACAAGTTATAACTCACAATCTGAGAAAATTCAAAGGTTGGGCAAAGAAAGTTTTTATGTAGGAAAGACAAAGAAGAGAAGGAAGTAAATTTTGAATAAGAAAGATAGCAACACTATTAAAGTAAGAAAAAGATAATTTAACAAATAGAAGTTACAAATAAAAAGAAGTGAACCTCAAGATTTTCTAGTTTGTTTCTCTTGTTGCAGTAGAAAACAAGCTACACTTATTTTTGTACCAGTTCACTTTGATACCTTGCCTCTGTATCAATGAAATGCCAGCTTTTATTATCTATAAAGTAACTACATAAAGATGCTTTATAGTAGTGAACATCTTTATGTTTTTAAATAAACTGTATTTTTTGGTAGGTGACATTATATTTACATATATGGGTAGAGTAACTAAATCTAACCAGTTAACCTATTTTATAAATTACCTCCACAAATCATTCATTCATGCTGAGAACAACTCAATATGAAGACAGAATTGCTTTATCATTCAAATGCATATGTTGAATGCAAATATAAAAGAGAAAAAAAACACATAGAAATTAGTCATTAAATTACTGGTCAATGTTAGAATATACAAAGAGATAATATCATTTCTCTATGTGTTATGGAAGTGCATATAAATTTGCTATATTGTATATTGCATTATCCCTATTCTGGGTAAAGAGACATGCTACTAAGACCCTTTGCCTGAATGTGTAGTACTCAAGAGAAGAGTCTCAGTTTTTCAATCTCATTCTATGAAGTATAGAGTGACAAATATGCTTGATTAATAAGTTTTGCCACATGATTATGAGGACATGGTCCAAAAGACAGATGATGAAGAAATATAGACAACTTCTGAAAATTAGTCACTGTGTGGCAGGATCGTATGCTGACTATAGCATTGGTTTCATGGCCCTACTCTTATCAGTTAGACCCACTAAGTAGCCTGAGCTTTCTGTATAGAAAAAAAAATAAATAAAGCTGCCTAAAGGAGGAATAAAAAAATTAGCCAGAAAAGTAGAAAACATAGGTGATAAAACGGAGGTGTTCACCTTCAATTTCTTACAGCTGATAGAGTGTAAGGGAAAGAGAATACAAAGCACATCGGTACTCACTAGGAGGCTCCATAAAGGATGGGAATAAATAGAATGATGGGGGATGACAATCTGTACTTACCTTTAATAGAGAAGCAGGGATGCTCTGCATCTGAACTACATGAATTGGGGCAGATTTAATGTATCTAACAACCTAGCTCATGAGGCTGTGAGTCAATCAGATTTTCTGTGGGGAAACTGAGCGAAGTAACAACCCATCCATTTTAAAGAAAAGTGCTGCATAATCCAAGGTATTCTGAGGAAAATCATTGTCCAACAAACTGGCTCATAAATACCATTGACAGTTGGTTTTCACCAGGCAAGGCTCTCATAAATACCAGAAGTTGAAACAAAATTTAAGAAAAGAGAAGCTTTACTGATGAATTTGGACATAAAGTAGGCCCTGTTTGATGCTTATTTCATTGGTTTACCAAGAAACATGCTCACAAAAAGTTAAGAAAGAAGAATGGTATGGTGATTTAGTAGAATTGCCAAGCCACGTGAAGATCACATCAGTACTTGCTAGGGGGCTCCATAAGAGGATTGGAATAAATAGAAAGGATGGGAGATGACACTCTGCAGTTACCTTTAATAGAGAAGAACAGAGAGTTCATTATTCAGGAAATAGGTGCCAGTCTTAAATGCTCTGCATCTGAACTACTTTTGGTGGAGATGAAAGACTTAAAAATCTGCTAAAAGACTCACGAGATGGAACAAAAGCAAATTATGGAACCTGCCTGGGTTACTCAAGAAAATATGTTAAGATTTGTGTCAAATTAGAGATCCTAAAGAGAAAAAAAATAGATGTAAATCCAAATTTTGTGCTGTATTTATTTTTTGTATTTATTTGTTTTGTTTTTTGATATTTTCTTTATTTACATTTGAAATGTTGTCCCACCTGCCACAGGATCTTGAGACTTCTGGTGAGTGGGACACAGCTTCTGATCCAGTCCAATCACGTGGGACCTGAGACTGCTTTGGTTGGGGAGGCAGAAATCCGGCCTGAGTAGGGCCACAAGCCTCATCCAGTCTGACCAGCACCAAAGTAGCTAGAGCACAGGGTCAGCTGACACCCACCAGCTACCCACGACACCCACCACAGAATTTTGAGACTTCGGGTGAGTGGAACACATGGTCTGCTCCAATCTTTAAACAGTGACAACGATAACAACTAACCCCAGAGATTACCAGATGGCGAAAGGTAAACGTAATAATCTTACTAACAGAAACCAAGACCACTCACCATCATCAGAACCCAGCACTCCCACTTCGCCTATACCAGGGCACCCCAACACACCGGAAAAGCTAGACACGGATCTAAAAGCATATCTCATGATGATGGTAGAGGACATCAAGAAGGACTTTAATAAATCACTTAAAGAATTATAGGAGAACATGGCTAAAGAGTTACAAGTCCTTAAAGAAAAACAGGATAACACAATCAAACAGGTAGAAGTCCTTAAAGAAAAACAGGAAAACACATCCAAACAGATGATGGAAATGAACAAAACCATACTAGACCTAAAAGGGGAAGTAGACACAATAAAGAAAACCCAAAATGAGGCAACACTGGAGATAGAAACCCTAGGAAAGAAATCTGAAACCATAGATACGAGCATCAGCAACAGAATACAAGAGATGGAAGAGAGAATCTCAGGTGCAGAAGATTCCACAGAGAACATCAGCACAACAATCAAGGAAAACGTAAAACGCAAAAAGATCCTAACTCAAAACATCCAAGAAATACAGGACACAATGAGAAGACCAAACCTACGGATAATAGGAGTGGATGAGAATGAAGATTTTCAACTCAAAGGACCAGCAAACATCTTCAACAAAATTATAGAGGAAAACTTCCCAAACCTAAAGAAAGAGATGCCCATGAACATACATGAAGCCTACAGAACTCCAAATAGACTCGACCAGAAAAGAAATACATCCCGATACATAATAATCAGAACAACAAATGCACTAAATAAAGATAGAATACTAAAAGCAGTAAGAGAAAAAGGTCAAGTAACATATAAAGGCAAGCCTATCAGAATTACATCAAATTTTTCACCAGAGACTATGAAAGCCAGAAGATCCTGGACAGATGTTATACAGACACTAAAAGAACACAAATTCCAGCCCAGGCTACTATACCCAGCCAAACTTTCAATTAACATAGATGGAGAAACCAAAGTATTCCACGACAAAACCAAATTCACACATTATCTCTCCACGAATCCAGCCCTTCAAAGGAAAAAAAACAATACAAGGACAGGAACCACGCCCTAGAAACAACAAGAAGGTAATCCCTCAACAAACCTAAAAGAAGACAGCCACAAGAACAGAATGCCAACTTTAACAACAAAAATAACAGGAAACAACAATTACTTTTCCTTAATATCTCTTAATATCAATGGACTCAACTCCCCGATAAAAAGACATAGACTAACAAACTAGCTACACAAACAAGACCCAACATTTTGCTGCTTACAGGAAACTCATCTCAGAGAAAAAAATAGACACTACCTCAGAATGAAAGGTTGGAAAACAATTTTCCAAGCAAATGGTATGAAGAAACAAGCTGGAGTAGCCATTCTAATATCTGATAAGATTGACTTCCAACCCAAAGTCAAAAAAAAAAAAAAAAAGACAGGGAGGGGCACTTCATACTCATCAAAGGTAAAATCCTCCAAGAGGAACTATCAATCCTGAATATCTATGCTCCAAATACAAAGGCAACCACATTCATTAAAGAAACTTTAGTAAATCTCAAAGCACACATTGCACCTCATACAATAATAGTGGGAGACTTCAACACACCACTTTCACCAATGGACAGATCATGGAAACAGAAACTAAACAGGGACACAGTGAAACTAACAGAAGTTATGAATCAAATGGATCTGGCGGATATCTACAGAACATTCTATCCTAAAACAAAAAAATATGCCTTCTTCTCAGCACCTCATGGTACCTTCTCCAAAATTGACCACATAATTGGTCACAAAACAGGCCTCAACAGATACAATAATATTGAAATTGTCCCATGCATCCTATCAGATCACCATGGACTAAGGCTGATCTTCAATAACAAAATAAATAATAGAAAGCCAACATTCACGTGGAAACTGAACAACACTCTTCTCAATGATACCTTGGTCAAGGAAGGAATAAAGAAAGAAATTAAGGACTTTTTAGAGTTCAATGAAAATGAAGCCACAACATACCCAAACTTATGGGACGCAATGAAAGCATTTCTAAGAGGAAAACTCATAGCTCTGAGTGCCTCCAAAAAGAAACTAGAGAGAGCACACATTAGCAACTTAACAACACACCTAAAAGCACTAGAACAAAAGGAAGCAAACTCACCCAAGAGGAGTAGACAGCAGGAAATAATCAAACTCAGGGGCGAAATCAACCAAGTGGAAACAAGAAGAACTATTCAAAGAATCAACCAATCAAGGAGCTGGTTCTTTGAGAAAATCAACAAGATAGATAAACCCTTAGCCAGACTCACTAGAAGGCACAGGGAAAGCATCCTAATTAACAAAATCAGAAATGAAAAAGGAGACATAACAACAGATCCTGAAGACATCCAAAACACCATCAGATCCTTCTACCAAAGGCTATACTCAACAAAACTGGAGAACCTGGATGAAATGGAGAAGTTCCTAGACAGATACCAGGTACCAAAGTTGAATCAAGATCAGGTTAATGATCTAAACAGCCCTATATCCCCCAAAGAAATAGAAGCAGTCATTAATAGTCTCCCAACCAAAAAAAGCCCAGGACCAGATGGGTTTAGTGCAGAGTTCTATCAGACCTTCAAAGAAGATCTAATCCCAGTTCTTCACAAACTATTCCACAAAATAGAAACAGAAGGTACTCTACCCAACTCATTCTATGAAGCCACAATTACTCTGATACCTAAACCACAAAAAGACCCAACAAAGATAGAAAACTTCAGACTAATATCCCTTATGAATATTGATGAAAAATCCTCAATAAAGTTCTTTCTAACCGAATCCAAGAACACATCAAAACAATCATCCATCCTGACCAAGTAGGTTTCATCCCAGGGATGCAGGGATGGTTCAATATATGGAAATCCAGCAACGTAATCCAGTATATAAACAAACTCAAAGACAAAAACCACATGGTCATCTCGTTAGATGCAGAAAAAGCATTTGACAAGATCCAACACCCACAGGGGAAAAATTCTTGAATAGAACAGCAATGGCTTGTGCTGTAAGATTGAGAATGGACAAGTGGGACCTCATGAAACTGCAAAGCTTCTGCAAGGCAAAAGACACCATCAATAAGACAAAAAAACACCAACAGTTTGGGAAAGGATCTTTACCTATCCTAAATCAGATAAGGGACTAATATCCAATATATATAAAGAACTCAAGAAGGTGGACTTTAGAAAGTCAAATAACCCCATTAAAAAATGGGGCTCAGAACTGAACAAAGAATTCTCACCTGAGGAATACCGAATGGCAGAGAAGCACCTGAAAAAATGTTCAACATCCTTAATCATCAGGGAAATGCAAATCAAAACAACCCTGAAATTCCACCTCACACCAGTCAGAATGGCTAAGATCAAAAATTCAGATGACAGTAGATGCTGGCGAGGATGTGGATAAAGAGGAACACTCCTCCATTGTTGGTGGGATTGCAAGCTTGTACAACCAATCTGGAAATCAGTCTGGCGGTTCCTCAGAAAATTGGACATAGTACTACCGGAGGATGCAGCAATACCTCTCCTGGGCATATATCCAGAAGATGTCCCAACCGGTAAGGACACATGCTCCACTATGTTCATAGCAGCCCTATTTATCATAGCCAGAAGCCGGAAAGAACCCAGATGTCCCTCAACAGAGGAATGGATACAGAAATTATGGTACATTTACACAATGGAGTACTACTCAGCTATTAAAAAGAATGAATTTATGAAATTCCTAGCCAAATGGATGGACCTGGAGGGCATCATCTTGAGTGAGGTTACACAACCACAAAGGAACTCACACAATATGTATTCACTGATAAGTGGATATTAGCCCAAAACTTAGGATACCCAAGATATAAGATACAATTTGCTAAACGCATGAAACTCAAGAAGAATGAAGACCAAAATGTGGACACTGTGCCCCTTCTTAGAATTGGGAACAAAACACCCATGGAAGGAGTTACAGAGACAAAGTTTGGAGCTGTGATGAAAGGATGGACCATCTGGAGACTGCCATATCCAGGGATCCATCCCATAATCAGCTTCTAAACACGGACACCATTGCATACACTAGCAAGTTTTTGCTGAAAGGACCCAAATATAGCTGTCTCTTGTGAGACTATGCAGGGTCCTAGCAAACATAGGAGTGGATGCTCACAGTCAGCTATTGGATGTATCACAGGGCTCCCAATGGAGAAGCTAGAGAAAGTACCCAAGGAGCTAAAGGGATCTGCAACCCTATAGTTGGAACAACATGATGAACTAACCAGTACCCCAGAGCTCTTGTCTCTAGCTGCATATGTATCGAAAGATGACCTAGTCGGCCATCAATGGAAAGAGAGGCCCATTGGACTTGCACACTTTATATGCCCCAATATAGGGGAATGCCAGGGCCAAAAGAATGGGAATGGGTGGGTAGGGAAGTGGGGGGCGCTATGGGGGACTTTTGGGATAGCATTGGAAATGTAATTGAGGAAAATATGTAATAAAAAATATTAAAAATTTAAAAAAATAAAATTTTAACTGGGAATTCTTTATTTTCCTTTGCCAAGTGTGGTGCCCTAAAGTGAAACAAAACAAAACATGTTGCCAACCAACCCTTCTGCTTGGAATGATTCTGGTTAGTAAAGATATCTCTGTATATAAAGATGCTTACATAGATACACACTAAAAAAAAAAAAAAAAGTTGTCCCCCTTCCTCATTTCCCCTCTGCAAACCCCCTATCCCATCCCCCCTCCCCCATCTCTATCAAGGTACTCCCTAACAAACCAACCCACTCTTGCCTCACCGACCTAGCATCCCTCAATGCTGGGGCATGGAGCCTCAACAGGACCAAAGGCCTCCCCTCTTATTGATGCCAAATAAGGCAATCATCTCCTGCATCTGTGGCTGGAGCCATGGGTCCCTCCATGTGTACTCCTTGGTTGGTGGTTTAGTCCCTGGGAGCTCTGGGGGGTCAGAATAGTTGATTTGCAACCCCCTTCAGCTCCTTCAGTCCTTTTTCTAACTCTTCCCTTAGTGTCCCCATGCTCAGTCTAATTGCTGGCTGTGAGCATCCACATCTGTATTGATCAGGCTCTGGCAAAGCCTCTTGGGGTACCTATGCCTTACCAGAAGACTATTCCTTTCTTTGAAGAATGCAATGTTCTGTGGTAGGAACCTCCACATCTGCTTTGCTGACAGGGTAGTATATGCAAATGTGAGTTGTACATAGAGTTCTGAGACCACATGTTGAATAGAGGATTTTTAAGTAATCTATTAATGTGCAAAATACTAGGGTGTTAGTGAATAGTAGGAACAAGCATATCGTAATTTGAGGTAGACATTAAAATACCAGGGGCCAGTGGCAATGGTGTACAGCATGGCAAAAGGATTCTTCAGGTAAAAAGAACTAACCTGGTTCTAGCCTTGGATAACACTGTGTGCACTTCTCCATGGCTAGAGAATATTGAAAGTATAGATGTGCTGATGTATATAAATAACTGGGGAATTTCCTCTGTGAATATAAACTGTGTATGAAATTGTGCATGTTTAGGCACAACTAGAACTTGCGCACTCCAACTAAGGCTCTGAATGAAAAATGAGGAAGACTTCCAGGGAGCTATCATTAAATTACAGAAAACATTAAGTAGTAAGAAAGGGTATGAACTATTCTAGCCTAAAACCCAATGTGGCCTGTAAAAAAGATTGACAGCTTCTAGAAAATGCCAGTGTATTTGAAAGAGCCATGTCTCTATACTCGATATTGCTATTTTGAAAAATAGAGAGAAGAATAATGGAATATTTCCATGATGCCTTGAACTTGGAAAATGCTTCTTGTAGCATTTCTTTATCTGTTCTATATCGAGACCAATTTGTCATGGATAGCAGATTTTCATAGAATCCCTCCAAGGAGGTAATTCACACAACTGCTATTTATCATGAAATGTTGGCCAAGGACCTTGCCTTATTAAAGTAATTTCATCATATATGCAAAATATGACTAATCTCTGAGTATTTCATAGGTTAAGAAAGGCACCTGAAAGACCTACAAGTTCATTTAAAATAATAGTGATGTATTTCACATAAGTTGAAATGTCCTGGTACACCAACCAAAGAGTACACATAGAGGGACCCATGGCTCCAGCACCATATGTACTAAAGGATGGCCTTGTTGGGCATCACTAGGAAGAGAGTCCCTTGGTCCTGTGAAGGCTCAATGCCCCAGTGTACGGGAATGACAGGGCAGGGAGGGGAAGTGGATGGGTGGGTGGAGGAACACTTTCATAGAAGCAGGGGGAGGGAGGATGGGATAGCAGGTTTCCTGGGGTGGGGGCAAATAGGGAAAGAGGATAACATTTGAAATGTAAAAAAAGAAAATATCCAATAAAGAAAGAGAATGTAGAACTCCTGCAACATGCCTGCCTGGATGTTGCGACGTTCCCACCTTCATGATACTGGACTGAACCTCCAAAACTGTAAGCTAGCTCCAATTAAACTTTGTCCAAAAAAAAAAAAAAAAAAAAGTCAAAGCTTTTGAGTTCATGAAGAAACTTTTAGAAGAAGCTAAATGGATGTATATCTCAAAACATATTTCCCTTAATGTTACAAATCATTAGAATCTCAGAGTTCTATTGTTGGAGTCTATATGAAAACAAAGAGACAAACCCTGAACAAACAGTGAAAAATTCCAATAGATTTTAACTACAGTCATTAAGTGGGTCAGAAGTTCAGTATACAACACAAGAATAGCAATTACTAATTGAAGGTTAAGCGTTGCAGCAGATAGGATCCAGAACTAGTTCTACTTCAATAATAATAAAACAATAAAATCACTACACAAATTATACAATTAAGAGCTTGAGAAAAGATTGATTGGTTAAGCTTTTTTTTTCCTGAAATAAAACAAAATTAGACTCTGTAAAATGACATGAATAGATATTGTAGCATTCACAATTATTGACAATTAATGCCATTCAGACTGTGTGCAGACCCCTGTCCCTTCAAACCATTGAGCTCTTGTCTAAAATTGCAGGAACAGCCAAATACAACAGGAACTGCCTATCCTTGTAAATGATTTGCACAGTGATGGCACTGGTAAGGATAACAAGTGGCCCTAAATTGCTACAGTAATACCATGTATCTTTGAGTTATTAGTCAGAGAGTCCTTTGAGGTCCCTAAATTATGTGCCCCCTGTCTTGATTGCTCCCCAAAGTTAGACACTGGTTTAACTCATGAAGACATCCTACTGATGTGGTTGTAGGCCATGGAGAAACAAAGATGGGACTGAGTTTGAAACTTATTCCCTGCTTTCTAGGTTTCACAAGGTTGAAAGACACAATAATGTCACAAAAGGAGAAATGTCACCAAAATTTCTACTTGATTATGTAGCCTGCATACTACTCCAGCAGTGTAAGAGGTGACATATGCCTGTTGATTGAGTTGTAGCACAAATTATATGGGCAAAACTAAGTACTTTCTGATTTGACTTGAAGCACATTCCTCAGAAGGGACTCATAACTGGTACTGAAAAGTCTATCAAAATTCTGTGGCTAGGGAGGTCAAGTAAAAAGGAAGTTACTGCTTGTGTTATTTTGCTAAGTAAACATGAAGTGAATGTAAAATTGCCTTGTAAATATTTATGTGTAGAACCATGGAGTATTTCTATTATCAGCTCTGGAAAAAGAAACTTTTTTATGCAGTGGGTAGTGCAGAGACACTTGATAGTAAGTGGCTATGAATTCTCTAAATGGGCAACAATATCATTCAAGGCTCAGAGAACATAATTGCATTTCCAGGATTTGTACAGTTAACCAATACTAGACAGTACTCATAGGTACCGACTCAGGATTTACAGAAACTTAACAATTTCTGTAGAAGAGGCTTATGAGGCCACTCTTTCTCCAAGGATTTATACAAGGTTGCCACTTACTAGAACAGAAAGAATATTTCCCCCAAGTGAGGTAACTGTTTATAAGTTACTCCTCTGTCTCTATTAGTTCAGAATAAATCCATTGTTTCATTTAATAACACTTGAGAGACACTGTATCTTTCTTTCTTTCTATTATAGCTGTTTTCTCCAGAGCTTCTCAAAGAGCATCCACAGAGCTCTTGAGGATGATGTAAGTGATAGTTAGCTAATAATTAATGCAGTAATAATGTTCAGTGGTTAAAACCAAAATAATGCTCTAATTGAAGCTGTTTATAAGAGAAGGCATTGATTTGTTGAGTAGTGGTGTAGTATTGTGGCTTAGTATTTAAGAACAATGCCATTTGGACAACTCCTTAATAAACCTATGTTTCTCTATAAA
This sequence comes from Mus caroli, assembly GCF_978045245.1. Taxonomy (NCBI): domain Eukaryota; kingdom Metazoa; phylum Chordata; class Mammalia; order Rodentia; family Muridae; genus Mus; species Mus caroli. The sequence continues at coordinate 47,664,754 of NW_028227264.1, forward strand.
TTGAATTATGTTACTTGGTAATCAGGTTATATTTTTAACAATAGACTCAGTGATTATGATTTAATGTATCGTGTTGATTAATTACAGTTTGGTCATTAATGTTAATAATGAAACATGAAGAATGATTCCTAATGTGTGAGATTCTGAATTCTGAATTGACTGACGTGTGTTATACAAAGGGTTCTTTGTAGTTACTCATCTTGACACTCTTTGATTCAACGTGATATTTTGAATTTAATTATAAAATGCATCATCATTTGCCAAGCTTTCTCTATTAGTAGGTATGTCTCTTTGGAGTAAGGTGTTTTTTAAGTTTATCTAATCTGTATCTCTTTTGTCTTCTACAGTACCTGGTATATGTAATCATTAAATATTTGCAAGTAAATGAATAAAGCCATCATTATTGTATATTTTACTCTTCTTTATAGGAATGTACTTTTGAAGTTTACTTTTTAATTGATTCTTAACACAAAAATCATTTAGATTGGCTGTTGTCTCATAGTCACACAGTTACAAATACATAATAAGATAGAGGAAAGAATCACTGTACTTTTATTACATACAAAACACAGCTCACTGGATTTGTATTAGTTTATATCTCTGACCAATAAAGCAAACATACTTAATACTGGCCTTGTATAGCAGTGATAGTTCCCAAATACATATTCTGTTTTTTTGTTTTTTGTCTTTCTGCTATGAGAAAGTATTTAATCATCTATTCAATGTCTCATGATGTCATAATATCATGGAAAATTAGTTTAATTATTAAAATATTTAAAGGAATAACTCATTATTACTATTCTGTTAGTATTTATTAGATAGATGTTTTAAAGCAGTTAAAATTGAATATACTTCTAAAATAAGAAAATCAAACTATAAAATTTAAATGCATGCTATACTCTATTTACTTTGGGCTTGAAAATATAAAATAATATTAAACAAAACCTCACAAACTCAAGTTGCTAATACATAGGATAGAGTTCAAAGTGCAAAAAAGAGCTATAAGATTTAAAATTTTTTCTCATACTTGTGAATGTAAGCATATAAGAAAGACTCAAACACAGAAGTTAATTTAGCTATTATTTCCGCAATTGCCTCCTTAATGCTTATAAAAGCCTGCTGGTAATTTCAAACAGTATGAACCATCTACTAACTTCACCATTGATAATTGAAGTTGAAACTAACAGGCTTCAAAATAGGTGTTTTGCAAAATGTTTCTAGTATGTAGTGGATTCTTTCTTTTTTAGAGAAAAAAAGTGTGCATTGTTTTGTTTTGTTCTAGTTAATCCTTTAGCAAGATCTATTTTGCTATATATTCTTACTTAGATCATATTCAAATATTCATATTAAACCACAGTAACTGTAACAATATTGCCCTGTTTTATTCCAAGTCCATAGAATTTTGATATTGTATACTTTTTAAATTAGCATACAAAAGAAAATTCCTCATTTTGATATTTTCTTTTTTTTTCATTATAAGTTTTATAATATATCATTTTACTGGATAGTTTTGTGTCAACTTGACACAGCTGGAGTTATCACTGAAAAAGGAGCTTCAGTTGAGAAAATGCCTCTATGAGATCCAAGTATAAGGCATTTTCTCAATTAGTGATCAAGGGGGAAAGGCCCCTTGTGGGTCGGACCATCCCTGGGCTGGTAGTCTTGGGTTCTATAAGAGAGCAGGCTTAGCAAGTCAGGGGAAGCAAGCTAGTAAGGAACATCCCTCCATGACCTCTGCATCAGCTGCTGCTTCCTGACCTGCCTGAGTTCCAGTCCTGACTTCCTTGGTGATGAACAGCAGTATGGAAGTATAAGCTGAATAAACCCTTTCCTCACCAACTTGCTTCTTGGTCATGATGTTTGTGTAGGAATAGAAACCCTGACTAAGACAATCATCTAGCTCTAATGCTCTAACAATTTTGTTGTTGTTGTTATTGTTGCTGTTTCGAAACAGGGTTTCTCTGTGTAGCCCTGGCTATCCTACAACTCACTTTGTAGACCAGACTTGCCTCGAAGTTAGAAATCTGCCTGCCTCTGCCTCCCAAGTGCTTGGTTTAAAGGCGTGCACCACCACTGCCCGGTTCTACCAATGTTTTAAGGCTAGTTACTTTAATTCTATAAGAAAGTGAGGTATTTTACACTGATAACTCAAAATACTAAAGTTTAATTGAAAATGTATTAAATAATATATATCAAAAATCAAACCAAAACATTCATATAATTGCTTTTTGTGAATAAAAAACTGAACTAAAACTTGATGACTCTGAAAGTTCCTAATTTTTATTTGGTGTATTGATGATAACCTGATGCCAAGATAATAATACTTTACAAATAAGTTATGTTTTATTTTAAATTTATTATGTGTATAAATGTGTATGAAACTGTGGATTGTAATTTCAGTTCTCTAGGGCTCACAGAACAATAGGAGCATTTAACATGAAAACAAACCACCAGAAATTTCAAAGACTTTTGGTTGAGCTACTTATAAGTACAGTTATGCTGAAAAACTATTGGCTTGCCCAATCCTTGTCTAGGTGAGTGATGTGAACAGAAAGTAATTTTTAGTATTTATATTAATTCCACACACCCTAATGTAGATGTAGATGTTGAGCCAATACAAACATTAAATAAGGTATGTAAATAAGGTATGATATTCATATGAGTAGAAGTGCCAGGTTTTGTTCCATATTCCATATGTTTTGAATATCTGTTTTAAAATCTGAAAATTTAAAAATATAAGGCAATAACATTTGTAATCCATCTCTGTAACATAGGAAGTGTTCTCAGTTGACTCTTGCTTCACCAAACCCAGACACTATTGCATATGCCAGCAAGATTTTGCTGACAGGACCCTGATATAGCTGTCTCTTATGTGGCTATGCCAGTGCCTGGAAAATACAGAAGTGGATGCTCACAGTCATCTCTTGGATGGAACACAGGGCCACCAATGGAGGAGCTAGAGAAAGTACCCAAAGAGCTAAAGGGGTCTGCAATCCTATAGGAGGAACAACAATATGAACGAACCAGTAACCCCCCAGAGCTCGTGTCTCTAGTTGCATATGTAGCAGAGGATGCCTTAGTCAGTCATCAATGAGATGAGAGTCCCTTGGTCTTGCGAAGATTATATGCCCCATTACAGGGGAATGCTGGGGCCAGGAAGCAGGAGTGGGTGGGTTGGTGAGCACGGCTTCCAAAAGAAGAGGGTAGCTTTTCTTGCTGAACAAAATACAACTCTGCTAGAAATTATGTATACCAAAAATTACTTAAGAAATCATATCATGAAATATGTTATATATAAAATATAAACTCTAGTATTATCTTTACTATATAGCTATACTCAAAATAAACAAAAACATATCAATTTATTTAAACTATTTTAACAACCAGTAATATATTAAAATAATATCTGTCAGTACAAGAATTGCAAAGTAAAATTATTATCTATATATTTAAACAACATGCCATTAATGGTGATAATGTAATTATTTTACAAGTAGTATTGTAGCAATAAACATTTTATCTTTTTCTAGTGACCAAAGTTTTCAAGAAAATAAATAATTAAAGTTTTGAAAAATGTTTAAATATAGATATATTGTTGTATAATGTGTAGAATTTTTGAAATATATGAGAATATGAATTCTTCCCATCTCTTTCAAGTCATTAATCCACTAATTTAGTCACCAAAATAGTGCTCAATGACTTACTAAATAAATGTGCATAAATAAATTGCTGCTTTAAAATAGAAATTACTGCAATATTTCCAGATATTCATAATGTAGGGTTACAGTTTATACTTGCTAAGCATATAGGCAGCCCTCAGTTTGATTCCCAGTGTACATGGAGTCACACTTGAAAGGTGGAAGCACGATGAGAGAAGTCAGAGGTCACAATCAATTTTATGCCAGATTGACATCAATCTGACTATTTTCTGGTTCATTATACCCTGACCATAAATACTTTCTTTTCTGCAGTCTCAGGGAACATTTTAAGAACAGAAAGACAGCAATAACCAGAGGCTATATGAATGACTACATGCTAATGCTGTTTTCAAGACACAGCAGAATACTCTATGAACTCATTGAGGTTGGACCTGTATACTTGAGACCTGTGAAAAAATTAAACATAACAAAATATCGACATGAAAAGGGAGGGTGGGCACCATGTCAGAAAGAGGAGATATTATTAACTTATAGCTACTGAAAAAAAGGAAGCGTCAGTGTGCTTTAAAAGTGTATGGACTTGGTTAGATTGACCATGATCTGAGGTAAGGCCACTCATCAGAGGATGTAGAAGCCGCAGTAATTGGATTTGATTTTATATAAGTAAGCCATGATACCAAATTTTTGTAGCTATGGAAGACAGAATGGATCTGGAAGAATTTAGGGATTGAGTTTACTATAATTAAAATAATTATATGAAATTCTCAAAGAACTCATGTCTTAGTATTCTAATATTGTGGGGAGACACCATATTAATGTGACTCACAAAATAAAGTATTTAATTGAGGACTTGCTTACAGTTTAAGGGGGTTAGTCCATTTCCTACATACACAATCAGGCAAGCATAGAGCTAATCCATAGGCAATTCAGAAAAAACAACAACAACAACAACAACAAAACAACTGGGGCAAACAGTGGGTTTGAAACCTCAAAGCTCACCATCAGTGACTCCAACAAAGAACAACATCCTAGTTCTTCCTAAAGTACTGCAGGAGGTCATGCATTCAAACATATGAGATAGAAACCTTCTCATTCAAACCACCAAACTAGTGAAAAACAAGACAGTCTGCATAATATGAATGATGTTCAACAAAGTAAAGTAACAGATCCAAATCAAGGAAAAATTAGAGAAAGTAATTTAATGAAGATCATGTTGGTTTTCTGTCTGGATTTCACCCCCACAGTTACCTGGCAACAACCAGGTAGGCCTGGCCCACTCACTATAAAAGGGGTGACTTGACCCCTCCTCCCTCTCTTACTCTCTTGCTCTCTTACTCTCTTAATCTCTTGCCTCTTTCTTTCCTCTTATCCCCTTGCTCCCCCTCTTTCCCCATTCCCTTCACCATCTCTCCACCTGGCTATGGCCAGCCTCTATTACTCTATGCTCTCCTTCTCTTTGCCTTTCTCTGCCTCTACTACTCTTAACTTCCCTCCACATGCCCTGAATAAACTCTATTCTATACTATACCATTGTGTGGCTGGTCTCTCAGGGGGGAAGGGATGGCTTGGCATGGGTCTGCATTGGCATCTCCTACTCCTACATCAGCTTAGAACATATTCTTATAGCTCTTTCTCTTTTTATGATCACAACATTGGTGCTTTACGACTGAGATCTAGAAACTCTGCAGGCTTGCATCCCACCTCAGCTACCACAAGAGATCCATGCTCACTAGCCGAGATCTGGTAAGCCCCTCATTCTTTCACTGGTCAGAGCACCAGGGGAGAGTTCTTGATCTCAGAGCTGCCCTGGCCCTCATTTTAGGACTCTCCCTTGAGTGAGGTTTTTCTCTCCTTAGAGACAGTAGAGCACAGGCTCTGACCATTATCCCCCAGATCTCCAAATGACGACCTGATGATGTGGCTTGTGCTAAAATCACTCTTGGGTTATTAATACACTCAGGACGCTGGTAGTGGCAGTTAATAATCTTATTCTCTCACCCAGGAATCAGTCTTCACTGTCTCTGTCCTTATTCAATGGGACATCTTGGTCTAAAACAATACCTTTCCATCTGTGCTAAACTGGCACTTTCTTACCAATGACCTGTAGTACAGACCTTCCCCTCCCTACTCCCTTAGTTTCTGGCTTTCACTGCTCCTGCAGCAGCTAGTTCTGCGGGTTCAAAAGAGGTCTGTCTCTGCCCCCCACCCCCTGCCAGGGACTCGGCTTCCCTCCCTCCAACCCTCTCTCTCTCACTGCTCTGAGTCTATCTTGCCCGGACAGGCAGTCTGTACTGGACACCCTCAGTCTGCTCACTCTCCACTGGTCCTGGCTTCCCTATGCAACTTTGGGACCTTACTTTTACCCCACCTATCAGCTGCTGGTAGGAAGTCCCTTCCTTCAGTGGCACAGACCTGAACTGATGACTACCAGGCCCAAATCAACCACTCAGTTCCACAGTTTAGCCATTCTCAAGGCTTACACAATCTATTAAAGTCACTTAAGAATGTCTTTCCTATCCTGTCTTGATAGACTTTTACTACTGCTATTAAATTCTATTCAGTTATAACCAATCTATATCGTGCTCAATCCTGTCAGGAGTTTGTTACTTATTAAGTTTATGACAGACAGAATTCCCAAAAGCCTCTAACAGTTTCTCTCATGAGATTTCAGAAAATGTGGATAGAGCTACAAGATGATGCCTAGACTGTGTTATGATAATCACTGAAATACACAGTGGACAAAACCGGATACCCTGAATCAAATGACTTACATTGTTTAAAACTAAGTAAGACATTTCTCGTGTCACACATATCCATTCCACAGAGAAAAAGCCCTGTGTCTTTTATGCTTGAAAGCCAGACTGATGACCCAAGTTGCCATTGAGACCATGGAAACAGCAGAGAACTGTTGGCTAGTGAATTCTGTCATTTTTTTTAAAGATAATATATAACTGGTATATAACTGCTAGACTTTTTTTTCTCCCAGACATCTGACTACATTGATAGCTAAGACAACAGGTAGAAAAAACTTTCATAGATGTTAATCTGTTACTTCCATATCTTCCTCTTCTTGCTATGCCACTGTCCTAATATTATCTGAGTTCCTACAAATTAGCCTAACTCTAATAAAACATTCCACTATAAGATTCAACTTTTTAATCTTGTTCCTTCTCCTCCACAAAAGGCTCATCTTAAAGACTGCTCAAGTTGCTAACTCGTCTTATTGCTTTTATAAATTTATAAGCTACAGAAAACCTACTCAGCTACATCTCATGAACCAAATAGACTCCATTCAGATAAGTACATCTGCCCAAAGTTCCCACTTGCTACCTATTCCAAAGAGTGGGATTCCTCTGGGTTTCAACTGTACATCTAAATTTTTTTCTTTCTCCCAAATGTACTTAATCTTATTTTCAACCTATAATAATGTGTTTCAACATCTTGTCAAGTCCAGGTGCTTACTACAACCAGGACAGCTCCTGAGAAGCAACCTCCAAAGGCTCCAATTTCCTCTCACAGACACATACTCCTACTGGACCTCTTCTTTCTGACCTATCTTTGGATAGCAAGGACAGCCAACTCTCCTAAGACCAGACAACATCCCCCATCTTTTGCGGTTTTCCAGAGACACCGTCACCCCCAATGTCAGCATGAAGCAGCCAGATATCACAATGACCCTATTCCTGCTTTGCCATCACTTCTTTATAATTTTTTTTTCTTTTTTAACTAAACCAAAATGGGGCAATGTTACTATTCTGTCTGGACTCCATCTCAACAGATACCTGGCAAGAGCCAGGTATGCTCTGCCATACAGTTAACTGGTAACAGCCACATAGGCCTGGCCCACTATATAAGGGGCTTTGTGGCCCCCTTCTCCCTCTCTTACACTCTTGCTCTATTACTCTCTTGCTTCTCTTGCCTTTTTCTTGCCTCTTGCCCACTTGCTCCCCCTCTCTCCCCATTGCCTTCCCCACCCCCATACTCGGGGTCATGGTTGGCCTCTACTTCTCTACTTTTCTCTGACTCTACTACTCTCTTAATTCCCACCCACATGTCCTGAATAAACGCTATTCTATACTATACCACCCTGGAGCTGGTCTCTAAGGGGGAAGGGATATCTTGGCATAGGCCTGCTGAGGTACCCCTTTCTCCCATACCACCTTAGAATATATTCTTATAGCTCTTTCTCTTTTTATGATCATAAAAGATAAGATGGTGATGAATAACAATAAACTTAACTAAAGTATGTCACAAAACTAAGGTAAGAATATAACTTATTTTGTTAAAGATGGACAGGGAAAAAATCCCTCAGGTCTCACAACTAAGTCTCTAGTCAAGCTGAGGAGAATAAAACTCTGTAAGTGTCTAGGCAGATCAATCCTCATGAAGAACACACTGATTTACAAAAGATGTAAAGTATTAGCATGAGGGATCTTTTAGAAAAGAGGAATGTATTAACTCTATTTCCATGTACTTTAATATACTGACAATCCTCCCAGAAATTACAGAGTCATAGGGATGCCACAAAGAAATCAACAATGAAAGAAGACATAAGGAAGCTGGCAGGGCATCGAGTGAGGGACAGGGCTGCCACCTCACGGTCAAAACTATGATCCATAATTGTTCCTGTCTGAAAGAACTGCAAGGATGGAAATAAAAATGAGCCTAAGGAAAAGAAGGTCCAAGGACAGGTACAAAGTTGGATCCACCCCAAGCGGAGGCCCCAAGGCCTGACACTATTATTGAGGTTATTAAGTTCTCACAAAAGGGACCTATCATGACTGCCTTCCAAAAGACTCAACAAGGAGCTGAAAAAGTCATATGTAGATATTTGTACCCAACCTATGTAAACAAGCTCCTAACCCCTGTGGTTGAATTAGGAAAAAGGTGGAAGAAGCTAAAGACGAGGGCAACCCTCTAGGAGGACCAGCAGTCTCAACTAACCTGGAGCCCCCACACCTCCAGATCTCTGAAACACTGGATCACCAACCAGGCAGCCTATACCAGCTGATATGAGGCTCCCAGCACATATACAGCAGAGGACTGCCAGGTCTTGGTTAAGACAGAGAAGATGCACCTAACACTCAAAAGACTGGAGGCTTCAGGGAATTTAGAAGTCTGGTGTGTGTGTGTGTGTGTGTGTGTGTGTGTGTGTGTGTGTGTGTGTGTGTGTGTGAAGACATGCTTGTAGAGACAGGGGGCCTGGAGGAGGTATGGTATGTGGAACAGTTGGAGGGTGGACTGAGAGGGGAATGTAAAAAACAAATAATAATAACAAAAGCTGATTTTTAAATTATTTTTGAGACTATAATATAATTCCATCATTTCCTCTTCAATTTCCTCCCTCTAAACTTTCCAAAATATTTTCCTTTGTTTTCTCAATTACATGTATTCTTTTTCATTAATTGTTGTTAAATACATGTATATGCATATAAAGTTCAAAATGAATAAATACAACCAGCTCTGTATATATATATATATCACTTACTTGTAAGTAAATTTGGGAGAAATAATCTTCTCCAGAAAGGAGCAGCATTTACTTGTGACAATTATCATTACCAGTTTTTATCATTCCTATTGGTTCTCCTCATGTGGATTGGACACAAATGAGAGAGAGCAAAAATCAACCAATAACTTTTGGTTTATGTGTATAATAGGACCTAGACCTTAGAAAAATATAATAGTATTGACTTTCTATTTTAATAAATGAATTATAATATCTTAACTGATTTAAAAAATTCATATCAATATATCCCATAGAGAAGAGGACCAAGCTTTTGTTTCTCAACCATGAAAAACTATGCCAGTTCTATTAATGTGTATTTAGTGATAGACTAGGTTGAGTCTAGTACACATCCAAATTTGATCCTTCCAGAGCTCCTATAAGGCTCCTTGAAGGTAATCACCACAGCAACCATTACATCACAATGAATTACATGAAGAAGAAATCAATGAAGTGTTTCAAAGATTCAGAGAATACTTGAGACAGATTCTGAACTAGAAACCCAATATTGTAACTAATAAATATGCATTGTGAATTCACTTGTGACTCTAACCATCCACTCTGCAACCCCAATTTGTTTCTATGATTGACTGCCCCAGAGAAAGATCTATTCAAGCTGCCTTGCTGTAGATTTCCAAGGGTAGACCACATATCCTAGCAATTAGTATCTGCTGAAGTCATTGCTAAAGTGAAGAGAAATACTTAGGTTTCTATGTAATAATTAGAGTACTTACTCACAGTCCTTGCCTCCCTTTGCTGGTTGTTACACTACAAGCCACCTGTCATGGTTTGTATATTCTTGGACCAGGGAGTGGCACCATTTGGAGGTGTGGCCTTGTTGGAATAGATGTGACCTGGTTAGAGTAGGTCTGTCACTGTGGATGTGGGCTTAAGACCCTCATGCTAGTTGCCTGGAAGTCAGTCTTCCACTACCAGCCTTTGGATGAAGACATAGAACTCTCAGCTCTGCCTGTGCATGGATACTGCCATGCTCTTGCTTTGATGATAATGGACTGAACCTCTGAACCTGTAAGCCAACCCCAGTTAAGTGGTTTTTTGTTTTTTGTTTTTTGTTTTTTTTTTTTAAATAAGACTTGCCTTGGTCATGGTGTCTGTTCACAGCAGTAAAACTGTGACTATGACTAATATAGAAGTTGGCACCAGGGACTGGGGTGTTACTATGATAGCCCTGATCATGCTTTTATTTGAAAGAATGTGGATTTGGGGACTTTGTATTTGGAAAGCAGTGAAATGCTTTAAATAGGGCTTAATGGGCTATCCTAGTAGGAATATGGAAGACTTTGTTGCTGGGAGTAATTTGAACTGTGTTGACCTGGCTCAAGAGATTTCAAAGGAGAAGAATTTCAGAATGTGGCATAAAGACTGTTTTTATAGCATTTTGGTGAAGAATTCGGCTATGTTTTGACCTTGTCTGAAAAGTCTGCCTGAGGCTAAGGTGAAGAGAGTCAGATTTATTGCATTAACAAAGGAAGTTTCAAAAAAGCCCAGCAGACACTTTGCTCTCTGGTTAAGTCTTATGAAGAGAAGTTTAAACAAGCATAGCAAGCTTAGAAATAAAAAAAAAAAAAAAAGTAAAATATATGGTTCAAGTATTAAAGGGGTACCAGGAAGTGAAGTGGAGCAAAATCCTGTGTTCTAGGAGATAATAGATTAAGGGAGTGGGACTTTGGGGCAAGATCCTACCCAGCTAAATTTAGATCCAGGCCTGGTGGTACACATCTTTAATCCCAGGAGACAGGCATGCTAATCTCTGCATTCAAGGTCAATCCACAAAGCAATATCCAGGATACCCAAGCTTAGGCAGTGAAGGATTTGGAAAACATAAAGCCAGTGGTAATATAATAGTACAAGGGGGTCATGTTTTAGATCCTGCAAGCAGGAGAACTTGGAAGCTTCAGCCATGTGGCTCTGTCTCTAGAGTTAAGAATGGAAGGAACTACTGGGACAATTGATGTTGGTTAGATGGAGTTAAGAAATGATTAAAAAGAGACCAGTGTCCAAACGCTGACACCATTGCATTCACTAGCAAGATTTTGCTGAAAGGACTCAGATATAGCTGTCTCTTGTGAGACTATGCCGGGGCCTGGCAAACACAGAAGTGGATGCTCACAGTCAGCTAGTGAATGGATCACAGGGCCCCCAATGGAGGAGCTGGAGAAAGTACCCAAGGAGCTGAAGGGATCTGCAACCCTATGGGTGGAACAACATTATGAACTAACCAGTACCCCGGAGCTCTTGACTCTAGCTGCATATGTATCAGAAGATGGCCTAGTCGGCCATCACTGGAAAGAGAGGCCCATTGGACATGCAAACTTTATATGCCCCAGTACAGGAGAACGCCAGGGCCAAAAAATTGGGAATGGGTGGGTAGGGAAGTAGGGGGGAGGGTATGGGGGACTTTGGGATAGCATTGGAAATGTAATTGAGGAAAAGATGTAATTAAAAAAAATATATATATATATATATGTATATATAAATATAAAGAAAAAAAGAAGAGACCAGTGAGCCAGGCATGGTGGTGCACTCCTTTAATCCCAGCACTCGGGAGGCAGAGGCAGGAAGATTTCTGAGTTCAAAGCCAGCCTGGCCTACAAAATGAGTTCCAGGACAGCAATGGCTATACAGAGAAACCCTGTCTCAGAAAACAAAACAAAAGAGAAGAGAAAGAGAAAGAGAGACCAGTGTCACTGAAGTGAATCTTCTGAGAATTGTTTTCTGGGAGCACAAAGAAGCTCTGTTCCAGAGATAGCCAAGGATGTACCTCATACTGTGGATGGACTTGGTAATGTGTAAGAGTCACCCAGGTGGTACTGGTTTTGAAGGCATAAGGTGTCATGAAGAACAACTGAGGCTTGGCATTGTGAGAGGTCATGGAGAAGGTGTAGCCTCAGCTGTAGTTCATGGACTGAAGGGGTCATGCAAAAGAGTTGAGGCTTGGCACCATGAAGAAAGCCTATGAGAGGCTACTGGTAAAGCCTAGTTGAAGTGGAACACCCCAGTGTATTGGAGATGTCAGTACCATGGGATGTTCACTAAGAACAGCAGCCGTAGTGGAGTGGATTAATCTGAGCTTAACATGCTACAGAGGGCAGAGCTGGAGAAGTGATGCCAGCCCTTAAGGAGGAGCCCAAAAGATCAAGTAGAATCCCAGACACTGAAACAAGAAGCTGTAACATTGAAATTGCTTTGGAGACTCAAAGATGTTAAAGATGCCAGATCCAAGGGAATCAGCCCAGGAGAAAGCAGTTGTTGCAGTCAACAAAGATGAAAAATGAGTGGAGATCTGAAGACTGCTTTAACATCAGCCATGGAGATGCAGAGTTTGGAGTTTGCCCAGCTGGTTTCCTGTCTTTGTTTGGGGATTAGTTAAGTGATTGGATGAATCTCAAAAGAGACCTTGAACTTTGGACTTTTTACATTGTTGAGACTGCTATAGACTATGAAGAGTTTGAAAGTCAGACTAAATGCATTTTGCATTATGCTATGTTTACATATGGCCCCTTATAGACTCATGTGTTTGAACAAGTCTATGGGGGCCAGGGAGTGGAATGTCTTGGTTTGTATATTCTTGGACCAGGAAGTGGTACCATTTGGAGGTGTGTCCTTGTTGGAATAGATGTGACCTGGTTAGAGTAGGTTTGTCATTGTGGGTGTTGGATTAAGACTCTTATGCTAGTTGCCTGGAAGTCAGTCTTCCACTAGCAGTCTTTGGATGAAGACATAGAATTCTAAGCTTTGCCTGTGCCATGCCTGCCTGGATACTGCCATGTTCCCACCTTGATGATAATGGACTGAACCTCTGAACCTGTAAGTCAACCCCAATTAAATGTTGTTTTTTATAAGACTTGCCTTGGTCATGGTGTCTGTTCACAGCAGTAAAACTGTGATTTTGACTAATATACCACCCTAGCCTTACAAACACTGGCATGTTTTCCCCTATCTGTAACAAAAGTCCTAAAATATCAGAAACTTTTCATTCATCTATATTCCAGTATGGTAGTTCCCCTGTAAGCATACCTATTACTTTTCATATAAGGCAAAGATGCCACCAGTCACAATTTCTAATTCAATGATTTTCCATTTGAAAATAAAGCACATATGAACACAGATGTGAACAATCTATGGAGCTGTTCTTTCAGTACAATTTTCATAATGACTACTTTCCTTTACTCAAATCATAGACCTCATTATTACCATACTATTTGATCAGCATTCAGATAATCATCAGCAGGTAAATAAGAGACCATTAATCAGACTCATTGATCAATACTGGATTAATAAGACTTCCATAAAGTGGCTTTACATAAACTTAGCCATCAATCCAGTGTCCCTGCTTCTCCTATAGCTGTGTCACTGTCTTTGTCTCTGTCTCAGTGGACATATTAAAATTTATTGCCACCTGTATATTTTATGTCTTTCATCAATAGACTGAAAATGTGTCTGATATTTTTAATGTGTGTTTACCTCTTTGTGTTTGTGTGTGTCTTTAAATGTGTAATGTATTTATTTTTATATATTACTTCCCTTTATCATAATAAAGTTTTGATTTTGATGGTACATATTTCCTCTTTATAAGTCTATTTTGTTCTTCTCAATACACAATATATACATAGGCATATCCTCTATGTCTCTTGAATTTTTCAATAACTATTAACAATTTAACTATTAATTATCCTGCAGTGTCTACTGATTAATGAGCATTTTCTTCATGTAACTTATTCACTCTGATCAATATAATTCAGTGAGTAGGTTTTATGTTCACAATAACTTAGTTAAGCTTTCATTGTTAAATTATTTGATGATTATTTATATTTATTTTGTAGTGGCATTTTAAGAATATAGCAAAGAATTTAATATATTGTTATCTTTAGCCCATTCTTTAAAATTATTTGTCAGAGATTACCATAAATTGCATTTATGATGATTGAATATATTTTGAGATTGTAAATTTCAATACTTATATTTTATATGAAAGTTAACTTCATCTATCTTTAACATGTTTGTATATTGTAAGTTTCTTTCCATCTCATAATTCATCTTTCCTCATATATATTAGCATGTCTTTTTTACTGGATTTGTAATTCTACCACTAAGTATTTTTTCTCTACTATACTAAATCTCAGCTCTGTTCTTTAAAGATGAATTGTGGTTCACAAGTTACAATTTTATTGGAAACTTTTTTAACCTAGTCTCAAAACAATTAGACACCTTACAAAATCATAGTTAAATGATTAATCTTTATCTTTTTACGGTATTGAGTATGTAATCTTGAAATAACTTAAGACACATTTCTCCCAATGCCAATGGAAAGGTATATTCCAAACAAATAGAAAAGAGTAATCAAGAAGATACCAGAGATAGACAGAACAGATATATTTATAGATTCATAGATGGATGGATAGATAGTAGGTAGATAGATAGATAAAATATTAAAATATCCTGGGCATGGCATTAATTCATAGTACTAGACAGTGAACCCAATAAAATAATAAAAAAATTACCTAAAAATGTCAGCGAAAACACGAGGTGGCAGATAAAGAAATTATATTATTTAATGAAAACCTGATAATTTAAATAATAATAAGAACGAATCAGTAAAGAAAAGGCTGATGTCTTTAGAAGAGAAAGAGATGAGCTGCAAAAATTCCTGAACATAAAATTTAAAACAAAATCAAAAGGAAAAAATGGCACACCATGTAGAGACGTCCAAGTTCTTGATCACATCAAGAAGGAAGAAGAAACACATGAAAATCTAGCACTGCTTGTCCACTTGTGATGACAGGCTAAGGGAAAGCATTCTGGCACAGTACTTTTATTCAAAATAGAAGAGTCGCTCTACAGTATAGGGAGGTTTTCTTTTTTTCTTTCTTTTCTTTTTCTTTTTTTTCCTAACTACATCACCAACTACAGAACAGGACGGAAGGATTAGAAGGGGAAATTTAGAACACCATTACAACATATAATAGAGAGTGGTGGCTACCATGACTCTGTTGGGAACATACCACAGTACTTGAGATAGCCGAGTGTACTTTATAGAGATTTATTCTTCCCACCTGACTGACATTCTTGATTCTAGTATGCATTTATAAGGACAGTGAAACAGAAGGTCAGGTGCTGTGAAACACTGCAAAATTGAATTTAGCCTTAGAGGTAGTAGCAACAGTCAGTCCTGGAAAGTACACTGGGTAGGGAGAAACATAAGGAATAGACCAAATGACCCATCAACTTGTGGATCTGCTATAATCGAAACTGGTATAGAATGGTGGAGTTACCTACATAAGCAAGACACAGGGTTGAATTTATGTAGTATTGATTTAAAAAGTAGTGTGGTTCTGATGTAACAATAATTATAACATAACTGTAACGGGCATTTTAAAGGTATCTATACATGATTTCAAGAAGCTTTAATGTTCAGTGATCCATGATCCTTTATAAGAACACTGAGTTCACCAAGAGTAATGAAGTTGTGTGTCTCCAAATGAAGGGCTAAGTCAGCCACCAAACTTCACAGTAGATGATTATTTGTAAGAGTGTGTAGGTGAGAACATAATAAGGAGAAAAGCGGTATACACAGAGCAAGAAACTACAAAGAAGCATTCTTTTCCTGGGATTAAAAATACAACAGTTTTTCGTAAACCATAGGATGTATAAGAGGCTCTAGGCCACACTCTGAGGGACTTAATCAGAGGATGCAGAAAGAGCTCTTCATTCTTCCATTTACATTTTACACAACAGTATGATTTGCTTTGGTCAAGTTCATGTCAGATGAAAAAGATCTTTTTGGAAAAATATTATTTTTTTAATTAGGTATTTTCCTCATTTACATTTCCAATGCTATCTCAAAAGTCCCCCATACCCTCACCGCCACTCCCCTACCCACCCACTCCCACTTCTTGGCCCTGGCATTCCCCTGTACTGAGGTATATAAAGTTTGCAAGACTGATGAGCCTCTCTTTCCAATGATGGCTGACTAGGCCATCTTTTGATACATATGCTGCTAGAGACACGAGCTCTGGGGGCTACTGGTTAGTTCATATTTTTATGACAGTATTAAATATAATAAGACGAAGTAAAATTATCATATTGTGGGTGGACAATGCAACCTCACAGGAGGAAAAGAGCTCTGAGAGCAGTCAAAAGAATCAGTCAGGAGTCCCATAAAAATACTAAGTTAATAGCTCTAACACAGAAAACCTGAGGCAGAACCCTGTAGCCACTTTGCTTACCGCTTCAGTCTCTGTACACTCTTCATTCAAAGGAATTTGATATCATTTCCTCTAACTCTTAACCTCTTTATGCCTCTTGTTCTGTGAAATTCCGTGAGCTTTGAGGGGAGGGATTTAATTGAGACCTTCAAATTAAATTTTTTTTCACAAAATGTCAAGATATAGGTCTATGAATCTGTTCCCATCTATTGCCAAATGAGTCTTCTCTAATCACAAGTAGATAAGGCATTGATCTGAGTATGGCAAAATATGGTTAAGAATCATTTTATTAATTTTTAAAGATCTCTTGTGCCTTGGTCTTCTTGAGGTCTCTGGGCTAAGTCTCTGGTTCTTAACTATGCAAGCAATGTCAGTTATGTGTTCCTGCTTGTGGAGTGGGCCTTAATTTAAATCAGATATGATTTAACTACTCCAACAATTTTGTGCCATTGCCCTATCTTATGTTGCAAGTACCACAAAATACAAATTAATGGTGTTGTGGCTGGGTTGGTATTCAGGTTTCTCTTTTGGAAGCCTCTGGAATACATTCTTGCACCAAAGACACTATAATGTAGAGGTGGAATCTCCATGTGGGCAACGACTCAATTTCTTCCTGTTCAGTAAGTTGTGTGAATTTTGTCTTCTGAAATGGAGTCTCTCTGTCAGTTTACAGAGAGCAACCTTTTGACTTAGCATCAGCCTGAGTTATTTAGGAATTCCCAAGGGCACACCCTTGGCTGACAACTTAATTGAACAAAACCAATTTCCACCACTGGAAGTCTTACCTGGCTATGAGATGGCTAGTTGAGACTCCTAATGCTCCATTACTAGGGTTCCTAGTTAGGATCACCTTCATAGATTCCACGAAATTTCCACTACACTAGGTTTCCACACCACCTCCAAAATAACCCCAATTCTAGCTGTCCCTCCACAAACTCTCTCTCTCTCTATTCCATCTTCTTCTCCCTGATCTCTCCCACTTCCATCTTCACTCATGCCCAAGTCCACCCATAAAATTTTCTCTATATTTCCTTTCCAGGGAGATCTATGCTTTTTTCCCCTAAGCCTCTTGCCTTTCTAACCTTTCTGGGTCTATGGATTATATCATTTAAGTAATGGCTAATATATATTTATAAGTGAATACATGCCATGTTATGGGTCTGGGTTATCTCACTCAGGATATTTTTCTAGTTACATGCATTTGCTTACAAATTCATGGTATCACTTCTTTGTAAGAAGTATGTAATAATCCCTTGTGTAAATGTACCACATATTATTTATCTGTTTTTCCGTTGAGGGATATCTAGGTTAATTCTAGTTTCTGGCTATTGTGAATAAAGCCTCAGTAAACATAGTTAGACAAGTGTCTTTGTGGTGGGATGGAACAGCTTTTGAGTATATCCTCATGACTGTTATAGCTGGACTATAAGATGGATTCATTCTCAATTTTCTAAGGAACTGGTATATTGATTTCTAAAGTATTTGTACAAGTTTGCACTCCCAGCAGCGATGGGGGAATCTTCTCTTTGCTCTATATCCTTGCCATCATGAGCTTTCATTTGTGTGACCTTAGCTATTCTTGTAGGTATAAGGTATAAGTAATTTTGGTTTGCATTTCCCTGGTAGTTAAGTATGCTGAACATTTATTTATTTAAATGTTCCTCAGCTATTTGAGATTCCTCCATTGATAATTCACTGTTTAAATCAAATGTTTATTTTTATGTTGTTTCCTGAGTTTATATATATATATATATATATATATATATATATATATATCCATCAGATGTGGAGTTGGTAAAAAATTTACCCCATTCCATAGGCTGCCTCTTTGTCTGAATGGCAGTGCCTTTTACCTAATAGAAGCTTTTCCATTTTGTGAGGTCCTATTTATTAATTTCCAATCTTAGTGACTGAGCCATCTTTGTTCTTTTCAGAAAGTTGTCTCCTGTGCCACAGCATTTAAGCCTATTATCTACATTCTTTCCCACAGCTCCAGTGTGTCTGGTATTATGTTGAAGCCTTTGATCCATCTCAACTTGTGTTTTGTTTGGGATGATAATGTGTCTATTTGTGTTCTTCTACATGTTGACAGGCATTTTGACCTGCACCATTTGTTGGAGATGCTATCTACTTTCCAGTGTGTATTTCTGGCTTCTTCAATGGCTTTGCCATTAAAGTCTAGGCAAACCATCAAAATTAAAAGATGTTATTTTAAAATGTATTACTCTATTTTATGTGTATGTATATTTGTGGTCCCATCCATGTTAGTGCATTTTCATGTTTCTCCAAAGAGAGCTCACCTCACTGAATGCTTGTAATGCACTTAGATATGCTAAATGTGCTTTACACTTTTCATAGTACTTAATGTTTACTGTGACCTGCATGGTTTCATACTTACAATCTCTTAGAACAGACAAATGAGTCTTGAAGACTGTCACTATATTGTTCAAGATCATATTTCTAACAAAGTATGAAGGAATGTAGGGAATCTGGCTGAGTCAAGTAGCACTCTACAGGCTATCATTCATTAATCTGTTTTAACCAAAGACACTTTTGAAACATTGGTTACTACTCAACTTAAAATTGTGTCAAACAATATTGAACTATAAATGGATTTCTGAGGGGAGAACAAATATGGATATAGCAAAACTTCATCAAATCATTCATATTCCATATTGACATCTACAAAGAGGCATTTATTTAAAAAGTAGAAAATTTATCTACATAAATATTTTTCTCAGATATTTTATTGATAATTATATAAATGTAGACTGATATATGATTTCATATACATACATATTCATAGATATAGTGCGCAGATGGAGAGAATTTCTCTATATAACAATATAACAACATACCTATGGTGTGCAACATATTGCAAAATTTAACATTTAAAAATCCTGGTCAAATTTGTTTCTTTTAAAATGTAGCATGATTTGTATGGAGACAGTTTGAAAGCAAATCCATGGAGAATGATTTTTAAAGTATGATGAATATTCATATATGTTATTAAATTTGCCATTCAATCTGAGTTATTAATAAGAGAAATGTTAGATAAATTGTGTAAAGAATATATGAAAATAAGTATATTTACAATAATTGCTTCATAGCAGTAATATTGTTCATTCAGGGGGATATAATGACTTGAAATGACTGACAGGCAAAATGATTTATCAGAATTCAAAAAATATTTTATACCACCTTGACAGATTAATTTGAAAACAGGACATTAAGCATTTTGTTACCAGGATTCTTCCTGGCAGTCATCCAAGGATTGCAACTGCACAACCTTACAAACAGCAAGGGATTGACTGACTTAACAAAGAGACTCTGCAGGGTAATGAGGATTGCACATTAATTCTCACTGTGCATTGATGAGCTCTCTTTGAACTTTGCCAGGGCTTAAACAATGGTGACAGGTCTCTGGCACTTTCAGAATTATGTGTGTCCTGAACAAAGCTGCAGAGATAAGATTTGTGCATGCCTAATTTTCTTTTTCCTTTTTTAGTTTACTGTTGTAGGAAAACACATCATAATAATTTGTGATTGGTTTTTGCATCAGTTAGAACTGTTGTCCTATATAAGCTGATAAAACATAAGATATGAATACTTGCCACATTTTCATGTAAATAGACTAATTTAAAATCCAAGTCCTTAGGTAAAAAGACATTTATTAACATTTTAATGACAAAAGAGGGAAATGCATACACTGGATCATATCAATTCCTAGATATTGTTTTTATTTTAACTGACAAAAGTGACAGTGTGTTGCCTCCATCTATTTATATAAATACTGAAGTTTTATTCTAAAAGAAATATTTTCTTCTTAAATTTTGCTTATCAAATATTGCACTTAAACTTTATTTGCACCTAAAATTACATTCTTATTTTTATTGTTGAACAAGTAAGATCCATACATTGTGTGGTATGTGTTTTGTGTGAGCCTGTGTGTTTCTAGAAGAAAAAGGTATTCAACAGAAAGAAGTCTCTGATAAAATAATACAAAGACAAGAAGTGAAAAGTAAAGCAAATGAATATCTTAGCTTGATCAATAATGGTTACATATAATAATTAGATAATAATATTAATGTGTGATTTTTAATATTGAAGAAGAATCAGGTTAGACATGCAATGGTAGATGGAACCAATTCAATGATGTTTGATCATTCTAATTTCCTCATAATGAATCTATCATGGTATATAGCTTTAATTAAAAGTTAGCACAGATAAAGAAAAGCATTCATTGCCAGCCCTCAGTGCAAAAAGAAGGGCCAAAAAATGAATATCAATTTGATTATATAATTATTCATTTACTATCTCTGTAAAGAGGGGGGCCTTGGAGTAGGGTAGGTATCTTGGTAGGGATAAAAAATAAGTTGAAATTATGTCTGACGTCATTATAACATCGACACACAAACCATTTAAATATTATTCACACTTGTATGGATTAAAACAAACACTCTTCATATATATCTTAATAAAAACAAATCTTCAAAACTTTAAAGTATATAAACAACTATTTAATAGCATAAATAGTAAATCAAATATAAGAAGACAAAATAAGTTATAAGTACAAAATTGATCTATTAATAAGTCTAATTTCTCTGCTCTACCACCAATTATCTAAATCAGAAAATGATTTTTTAAAAAGTGACCAGATGAAAATCATAGTTAAATATGAAAAGTAAACTCAGCCAGGCGTGGTGGCGCACACCTTTAATCCCAGCACTCGGGAGGCAGAGGCAGGCGGATTTCTGAGTTCGAGGCCAGCCTGGTCTACAAAGTGAGTTCCAGGACAGCCAGGGCTATACAGAGAAACCCTGTCTCGAAAAACCAAAAAAAAAAAAAAAAAAAAAAAAAGAAAAGTAAACTCCAGTATGTTGGCTGTAATATTACCATACTAAGGGTCCAGAAGTGCCTGGAACAAAAAAATTAATTAGAATTGACCTAGAAATTATGTATATGACAGTTTATGATTTTGACATGGAACAAATGCTTATATTTTAGAGAACAAATTAGGAAACAAACGCTTATATATTAGGTAAGCACGAAAGGGAAGTTTTCATAGACAGTTCATAACTGATCTAAAAAGATACAATAAATTTCTTGGTATTTAAGAAAACAGAGTAGAAACTTTTATACATTCCTCTCTTAAAAATTTATGAATCAAACTAGAGCTTGTCAAAATCAACTTGTTCTTCAATACATTGCGATGAACACAAGCCAACCACAGTTCACTGTTTCACTCACATGGGACAGTATGTAATTTATTTCCTTCATGTGCAAGTATGTGTTGAAATTAACAGCAGCACCGAAAACTGATTCAATACAAGCATCTGTCACTTTATTACAGTTTAAAAATAGCACCTTCCCTCGTTCTGATACTCATAAACAAGATTAGATATGCAATCAGAGTCTTAAAACATAATCAGCATATCTCCATTATTTTGCTCTTTAAGTTGTAAGAAAATAATGTCTATCTTACATACAATGCATATTTTTTAAATCTTCTACTTCTATTTAGGAATATCATGAAGAATATATTATTAGAACAATTGTATTATTTCCATATATCAAAAGTACTTTGAAAAAAAACTTATATGAAATGAAAAATACAGTTTCAGTAATAAGGAAATAATATTTTTTCAATTATGAAAGGCTTAGCTATCATTATACTGTCATTAAAAACATCAATGAGCCTTTTGTTTCATATTTTCTTTGCTTGGTTTCTGTTTAGATTTTTCTGTGTTCTAAAGAACAGACCCTCCTGAAAATACTATTTGTTTATATCTGTTTTAAGAGACTTATTACTTTCATCTCGCTATTAATAACATATGCCAGTCAGTATTTACAAAATAATAGGCACATGTTCTGGACTCCACAGACAATTTTTTCAGCCCACTGCTCCAGCTCTGATTTTGTAAACTTACAGTCTGAATCAAGGACTCATATTGGCTTTTGACTAAAATACTGCCAGTGTTCTGGACAGGTTGCATAGGCAGCTTCTTGTGAAGAAACCTTTACCCTTAATGTATATTTCTATTTTCACTTTCATGTAAGATGTTAGTTTTGAGTTAACAAAATCTATCTATCTATAAGTCTTTTCGAACCAAGTCTACTTTACTATGTTCACTTACAAAGATTTTAAAAGCTTTTTATTTTAAAAGAAATTCTATCCAGACCCCATTAACAAAATGATTCTCTGTGCTGCAGTGAGATACTGATTACTGGCTCATTCTCTATGGGAAAAACTCTATAGAAAATGTCTGTTATAGCATTTGTCTAGTTAGCTTTTCCTAATACTTATCTGAACTCTCTAGGAGTTTCAAATATCTATAAGAGATGAGGGAAAAAATTTATGAAGAAAGAAAGAAAGTTCTATTGAAATAGTTTTACAATATCAGTTATGATGGCAATAACTATATCCTCGATTTTGGGAGGGTTAGACAAAATTCTTTTACAAACAAATAGATAAACAATCTTTTTAAACACGTACACACACAAACCATGAACCATTTTTGAAAGTGATAAAACTAATTTTCCATATATTTCTTGTATTTTTCTTGTTTATTTTAGATTTTAATGTAAGTAAATATTTTTTCCTTTAGTTTTCTTTATTTTATTTTTTCTCAAAATGCTCTCATATACCCTTCTTTCACTGTTTAGAATTGATAGCTTCTTTTAAAGTACATATATCATATATACATGTATATATAAATACAATTTAGAAATATATAATATTTAGTAATATATTACACTTAACCATATAGATAGATAGAGATAGAGATAGACATAAAAACACATATTTAGAAAGTAATTAGGTATTATGTTGGTTTAATAAAGTGATGGTTGTATAATTTCCACCAAGTACCAAGATATCACTAGCCCTCGATAGTTGGCAAGGTTTCTTGCAATAGGCATTTTTTTTCCTTGTTGAGTGGCTCTTATGCCCAATTAGAGATTGATTGGTTACAGTCAAGTTATACATGGCCTACAGCACCCTTAGATTTATATGGCCATGCAGATGATATTGTGGTTATAGGCATTATGTATTAAATGGGACTGTTTATAGCTTCCCTTTATTGCAAGCGTCCATGGTACTTCTGGTACCATGGTTAAAGTGATTAAAGTACATGGTGTCTTCAGCAATAGTTATCCTATATATTTTTAAATGTCATATGCTTTTCCCACCTTCTTTTTTTTTTTTTCCGAGACAGGGTTTCTCTGTATAGCACTGGCTGTCCTGGAGCTCACTCTGTAGACCAGGCTGGCCTGGAACTCAAAAATCTGCCTGGCTCTGCCTCCCAGGTGCTGGGATTAAAGTCATGTGCCACCACACCTGGCATTTCCTACTCTCTAAAACTACAAAATGTAGGAAAGAGAGGAACAACTTATCATGGAATTAAAATTTAAGCCACTATGATTCCATTTGTCACCAACATATGAACCAAATTCAATTAGTGAGAAACACAAGTTATAAATCACATTATAATGAAACAGTATCACTTATCAGCTGCTTGAGCAAATGTCAACTGCTAAAAGACTCTGTGGAGCAAACATTTCAGCGTCTCAAGTCACTGACAGCATATACTCAATGCTCAAAACCTCCTTTCATATACAACTAAAGAAGTTCTTCCATTTTCTTTGTGAGACATCTGGAAATTCTTCAGTACACCTCTGTCCTAGCACACTTCTGCAATGGGCTGCACTGTTTATTAGGACTTCACAGTCCAGTGTTGTCTTTTTATAGGAAACTAATAGAGACAAGTCATCAGGACAGAGCCAGTTTTGAAGCACCTGAAAAAATTGTTCAGCATCCTTAATCATCAGGGAAATGCAAATCAAAACAACCCTGAGATTCCACCTCACAACAGTCAGAATGGCTAAGATCAAAAATTCAGGTGACAGCAGATGCTGGTAAGGATGTGGAGAAAGAGGAACACTCCTCCATTGTTGGTGGGATTGCAAGCTTGTACAAACACTCTGGAAATCAGTCTGGCAGTTCCTCAGAAAATTGGACATAGTACTACCGGAGGATCCAGCAATACCTCTCCTGGGCATATATCCAGAAGATATTCCAACCAGTAAGAAGGACACATGCTCCACTATGTTCATAGCAGCCTTATTTATAATAGCCAGAAGCAGGAAAGAACCCAGATGCCCCTCAACAGAGGAATGGATACAGAAAATGTGGTAGATTTACACAATGGAGTACTACTCAGCTATTAAAAAGAATGAATTTATGAAATTCCTAGGCAAATGGGTGGACCTGGAGGACATCATCCTGAGTGAGGTAACCCAGTCACAAAGGAACTCACACAATATGTACTCACTGATAAGTGGATATTAGCCCAGAAACTTAGGATACCCAAGATATAAGATACAATTTGCTAAACGCATGAAACTCAAGAACAAAGACCAAAGTGTGGACACTTTGCCTCTTCTTAGAATTGGAAACAAAATACCCATGGAAGGAGTTACAGAGACAAAGTTTGGAGCTGTGACGAAAGGATGGACCATCTAGAGACTGCCATATCCGGGGATCCATCCCATAATCAGCTTCCAAACGCTGACACCATTGCATACACTAGCAAGATTTTGCTGAAAGGACCCAGATATAGCTGTCTCTTGTGAGAAAATGCTGGGGCCTATCAAACACAGAAGTGGATGCTCACAGTCAGCTATTGGATGGATCCCCCAATGGAGGAGCTAGAGAAAGTACCCAAGGACGTGGCAGGGGGGATCTGCAACCCTATAGGTGGAACAACAATATGAACTAACCATTCCCCCCCGGAGCTCATGTCTCTAGCTGCCTATGTATCCGAAGATGGCCTAGTTGTCCATCAGTGGAAAGAGAGGCCCATTGGTCCATCAAACTTTATATGCCTCAGTACAGGGGAACGCCATGGCCAAGAAGTGGGCATGGGTGGGTGGGGGAGTGGGTACCGGAGGGCTTGGGGGACTTTTGGGATAGCATTGGAAATGTAAATGAAATAAATACCTAATTAAACAAAAAGACTAGTTATAGCTGCAAATGGGATATGGGATATAATTGAATTTTTATGATCAAATTGTAAAATTCCTAAACTTTAAAAAGCTAAAATGAATATGTAATGCTTCATATATTTTCAGAAAGAGTGGTACCGCAGAAAATATAAAAATGCCCATTACAGTCATCAACATAATAAGAAATTTGGGATTAAAGAAAGAAATTTGGGATAAACTCACACATTAAATTTTTTAGTTAACATTCCTGGAATTAATTAATAATAATCCTATATGTTTCACAAATGAATTTTTTGTTTGTGGGTGGTGGTTGTGCTTGTTTCCTCAGTCCCTTAAATGCCAAACTGGGGTGCTGGAATCCAAAGGCATACTATCACAATTCAAAGCACTATGAACCAAATCTACTTGCTCTTCAAAGAAACTTGCTTTTGATATAGTTTTTTTCAATTTTTGTAATAATACCCAGAACCTTTTTAAGTTTTCTGAACACCCAACATTTTACTTCCTTCATGGTATATAATAAAAGAGCCATTGTGAAGCAAAGCAACATTCAGTGAGACCCTTTAAGTCTCATTTATGATTCATGAAAAGCTTGATACCTTTAAACACCAATTACAATGCCATGGGTGCATGGTGAGAAGCATTCAGACAGCTAGGTCTGTAGGATAGTGTAGGTCTTCTTTAAAGAAAAAAAAAAGATATAAAATGTGTGTGAATTAGGTCTTAAGAGACCTCTGGTTTTTCTCATAGGTGTTTATATACTGAAATAGATTTTCTTTTTCATTCTTTTTTCTTTTTGTAATAAACATAGCTAAATGTTCAAGTGTTTGCTTTTAAAATGTGAATAACAATTGAAGTAACAAAAAGATACTTTTAAAAAGAAGGAGAACTAGTTCTAAGTATAATCTGGTTTAACAACAATGATGTAGATGAATGCATGGTACTTAATAGAAAAAGAAAAAGTATTATGTGGCTAATATTATCAGTGTAATGACTTTGGTAATTGTAGCAGTTTCCTTGAATGATTCTGACTTGCCATGTGGCATAGTAAGGCTTGCATATAGCATTCATGTTTTAAATTAGTCAGCTTTCTCCAAATGAATGTAAAGATGCTTAAATAGTTTAGTTATAGAGCCAAAATTTATTTATTTAGATGTATTCTAGCTTAATTAGTATTCTATATATTAATTAGATTTTGCTGTATGCATAATATTTATAAATTATATTAAAAGATTTTGTTAATGGACACAAACTTGAGTCTCTTTGAAAGAAGACATTTTAATTGAATTTGCCTTTATCAGTAGAAATAAATTTAATAAAGAATCCCAATTGAGAAAAATCTAGAAACAAAAAAAATAAGACCTCAAAGAGATATATCAGAAGTCAGCTTCCCAACTGACTAAAAGAGATGGAAGAATGAAACCTCAGGCACTGAAGACAAGTTTTTAGAAATGGTTGTAACGGGCTGGTGAGATGGCTCAGTGGGTAAGAGCACCCGACTGCTCTTCCAAAGGTCCAGAGTTCAAATCCCAGCAACCACATGGTGGCTCACAACCATCCGTAACGAGATCTGGCGCCCTCTTCTGGAGTGTCTGAAGACAGCTACAGTGTACTTACATATAATAAATAAATAAAATCTTTTAAAAAAAAAAAAAAAAGAAAGAAATGGTTGTAACAACCAACAAAGAAAATAATTCTAGGCAAATTTTCCTCCTGAATATAAATTCAAAAGTTCTCAATAAAACACTTGGAAGAACAATTCAAAAACAAATCAAAAAGATCTTCTATCATGCACAATTTTCAGCTTCATATGCATATATAAAAAATATCAGGAAAGCTGGAAAAATTCAAACTGATAAGTGGTATCACCATCCCAAACATCCAATTGTGCTACAGACATGTAGTAGTAAAAATACCATGATAGTGGTACAAAACTGACTCATTGATCAATGGAATTAAATGGAAGATCTAGATATATAAACATCATACCTATGGAAACCTGGTTTTTTATAGAGAAACCAGAAATATCAAATCTTTAATAAGTATTGCTGGTCAAAATGGATGGCTACATGTTGAAGAATACAAATAAACCATACTTATTTTCCTGCAAAACCCTAAAAACCAAATGGATCAAAGACTTCAACAGATACCCTAGACCTGATACAAGAGAAAATAGGAAAAGGCCTGAACTCATTGGCATAGGAGACAATTTTTCTGAAGAGAATGCATTTAGCATGGGCACTGAGATCTACAATGTTAAATGGGACCTCAAAACCTGAAAAGCTTTTGATTAGCAAAGAAACCATCCTTTAGACAAGGCTGAAGCCCAGAGAATGGACAATTTTTTTTAAACAAATACACATCTGATAGAGGTATAATATCCAAAAATATAAAACAAAACCAAAAAAAATCAAAATCAAATGTATATCAAGAAAACAGATATCCCAATTATAAATAAGGTATAGTTAGTTCTCTATCTCTCCTTTATTTATTTATTTATTTTTTGACAGGGTTTCTCTGTATAGCCCTGGCTGTCCTGGAACTCACTTTGTAGACCAGCCCGGCCTCGAACTCAGAAATCAACCTGCCTCTGCCTCCCAAGTGCTGGGATTAAAGGCGTGTGCCACCACGCCGGGCAAGGTATAGTTCTAAACAGAAGTTTCTCAAGAGGAGCCTCAAATGGCTGAGAAACATTTATAGAAATGCTCATTATATTTAGACATTATTAAATACAAATCAAAACTACGTTGAGAGTCTGTCTTATATTTGTGAGAACTACTAAGTTAAATAAAATAAATTACAGCTCATCCTGACAGGTAATAGTAAAGGGTACAGTTACCCATTAGTTAGTAGGAACAAAAATGTTTGCAGCTGCTATGGAAATTTGTGTAACAATTCCTCAGCACAAGAATTGATGTACCTTAAGATTCAGCTATAACACTTGGTTATACCAATGAATGCTCAGCCCATCACAGAGACACTTGCTCAGCTATATTCATTGCTGTTCAATTCATAATAGCCAGAAATTGGAAAAGACCTTGATGTCCTTCATCAGAAGAAATGAAAAAGAAAATGTGTTGTATTTATACAATGTAACATTTCAACTGTTGAAATAAATAAATTCATAGCAATATTAAGCAAATGGCTGGAACTAGAACAAATATCATCCTGAATGAGTAAAACCAAACCAGAAAGACAAATATAGTATGTGTTCTCCTATATGTGGATATTAACTCAAAAGTCAATGATAAGCTAAAATTTGTAGAACCACAGAATTAGCTATAGAGTTAGGACTAAGGATGGACAGATAGGTCTCCTTAGGAAAGGTAAATAAAACAGAGACTTATGGATGGCATGGAAGGGAGCTGGAATTAGAGAATCAACTAGCTAGGAAGAGGGACAATATTGACAAGGAATGGAATATGAGGCTATAGAGCTAAAATTAAAAGCCATTTGAGAGGGAGTATGGAAACATAATACAGTGGAAGCTTCCTAAAGAAGATATTTAAATATGATCTAAGTGCAATTGCCAAATAATGGAGGAATTTATGACTCCAACTGAACATATCTTGTCCCCAATTAGATGGATTACATCTAATTGAGTTGTTGGTACAATGGGTTCCATGGTGATCCACACACCACCCAGACTAGATTTTAGGATGTTCCTCACAAGATTATCACAAGGTTGAATTGCTTAAAATGACAAATGTGGAACTCATTGAGCATGGAGCAGTTTATCTGGTGCCTATATGGAGTCTTCACCTCTGTGTGGTAGCAGCTTTGGTACTGGAAGATCCTCTACATACTATCAAGGGAGAAAAAAAATTGAAATATAGGACTTAAATAATCCTTCTTTCTTCCTTTTAAATATCTGGACATTAGACAGGTTTTTCAGTAACCTGCAAATTTGCTCATGCAGTAGATCTTAGCAGTGTCAAGGATCATTCATTAGTAAAGTGCTTGTTATTTAAATGCAAGCACTACAAAACAAGGGTAATCAACCCAGTAACCCAAGAAGCAGAATGACCATTTAATGAGTGGTATACAGAACAATGTAAATATATTAAAACAAAAAAAAAAATGTATCTGTAAGGATCGAAGAAAAAGCAGAAGAGTATAAGACTTTATTCAGAATGACATGCCATTCAATACTTATAAATAGCTTATTTCTGAAATTTTCCAGTTAATATTATTAGATTAGTTGACAGTAGGTAAGAGACACCACACATAGCAAAACACATGTGTGGCATGTTGATTCCTAGTACCAAATGCATCTAGCCAATATTTACCAGTACCATTAAACATTGAAAGAAATTAAGTGTGAGTCTCAAAATTACTAAAAGGAACACTTTAATTCTTCATATCCCTTTCATTGACATAGAATCAGTATATCTTACAGTTGTATTCAACAAGCACATAGAACAAGTATAAATGACACAAAGTTTGGATTATTGCTGTCTCTTCTATTCACCTATTATATATGAGGCACTGTATATAATATATACACTAGAAATGCATAAAATTTATAAATTCATACTAATAATTTATCCTCAACTATCATACCTATCACATACTTGATAATGGTGAAACTCTATAGTTTAAGATACTGTGATCAAGGAATTGAGGAGAAGGACATAAGCTTGTTCCTTATGTAGGACTTTTTAGCATACCATGGTATAGATTAATGGGGGGTAAAATAATTTTAAGAGAAAGGTCTTTTAATGTCATTCAAGTTTATGACAAGCCTTGATACCTTCCTGAAGGCAAAATAAGCAGTTTTATAAACCCAGATGTTATTGTGCTCTTTACAGAATTATAGTAAAGATAGGAATCATATTGTAACAAGGATTCAAGACAGACACAGAGGAAGGCATCCTGGCTTAGTGAAATGCCTGCCTTCCTGAACAATCTTGTTAGACCAGAACTTCACTCTTAGACCAACCTTGCTTAAGCAAAGGGGCTGAACAATATTTTAAGAATCAAAGAAAAAGGACAGTAGTTTATGCAAAACATAAAAGAAATATAGAGGAAGGAAGGGAGGAGTTAATAAAGGTTAAAGATTGAACTTCTACAGAAAAAAAAAGATTAATATAATAGGTAGCAGTAAATAACATTTGATCTATTAATCTTATGCTAAACTAAAACAAAATCAAATTCAAACAGAGTCATCCTGTCTAGGATTTTTGTAACCATAGGGATTTATGACACCAATATAAGGAAGAAGATATTGAATTTAAAGAAAATTGATTTTATCATAATGTTAACTTTTTAGTTCTTATATTGTTGTTCCTTTCTTGCTTTGTTCCAATTTCAATATTCTTATGTAATCAAGCAAGATTTTAGAAGAAAAAGTATTTTGAAACGCTGTGTAATCAATGCATACAATTTCTGAGGAAATGATTTTGTACATAAATAAAACTTGAAAGACACAAAAGTTGTCAGAGCAGGAAAAACCATACTGAGATGTGCTTCTACTCTGCCCCATCTATCATTAAAAAAAAAAGGTCTCCTTCTTTACCAGCACTCCAAAAGCAGCAGATGTCAATGAGTTCAAGACCAGTCTGCTCTACAAACCAAGTTCTAGGCCTTCTAGGGCTGCATAGAGAAACAATGCTGTCTCAAAATTTGTTTTAAATTTTTTTTTAAAGGAAGGAAGCAAGAGAAACTGTGTATACAGAGTCAGTCAAATATACAAGGTAAAGTAATAGAAATATAAAAGTGATTGAAAAAATGTGTTATAATTCAGAACACTGTTAACCTTAAAAAAAGAGAAAGAAAGAATAAAGGAAAGAAAGAAAGAAAGAAAGAAAGAAAGAAAGAAAGAAAGAAAGAAAGAAAGAGAGAGAGAGAGAGAGAGAGAGGGAGAGAGAGAGAGAGAAAGAAAGAAAGAAAGAAAGAAAGAAAGAAAGAAAGAAAGAAAGAAAGAAAGAAAGAAAGAAAGAAAGAAAGAAAGAAAGAGAGAGAAAGGAAGAAAATAAAATGGTGTCCCATATCTGATCCTTTCTTCCCTTTGCCACTCTTGTACCCACCCTTCTGCAGACCCTGTTCTCAGCCAAGGCTAGTCCCTGGCAAAGCATCACTAAAAGAATACAAGAAATAGAGATGATCTCAAGTTTAGAAGATATTTACACATAGGGTAAAAATAAATAAAAAGGGTAAAAAGCTCCTACCCCAAAACATCCAAGAAATTCAGTACACAATCAAAAGATCAAACATAAGAATAAAGGGAATATTTTCAAAAGCAATATACAGATTCAATGCTATCCCCATCAAAATTCCAAATCAATTCTTCATAGAGTTAGAAAGAGAAAATCTCAAATTGATTTGGAATAACAAAAGTAACTCAGGACAGTGAAAACTATTCTCAACAATAAAAGAATTTCTGGGGGAACCACCATCCCTGACCTTAAGTTGTATTACAGAGAAACAGTGACAAAAACTGTATTACATTGGTACAGAGACAAGCAGGTAGCTCAATGGAATAGAAATGAACCCAAAGACCTATGGTCACTTGATCTTTGACAAAGGAGCTAAAACCATCCTGTGGAGAAAAAAAGACATCATTTTCAACCAATGGTGCTGGTTCAACTGGTGGTCAGCATGTAGAATGCATATCGATCCATTCTTATCTCCTTGTACAAAGTTAAAGTCCAGGTTAAAGGCCTCCACATAAAACCAGATGCACTGAAACTAATAGAAGAGAAAAGGGGGAAGAACCTCAAACACATAGGCACAGGGGAACATTTCCTAAACAGAACACCAATGGCTTATGCTCTAAAAACAAAAATAGACAAAATGGGAATTCATAAAATTGCAAAGCTTCTGCAAGGCAAAGGACACTGTCAATAGGACAAAACAATGAATAACAGATTCCAAAAAGATCTTTACCAACCATACATCCGATAAGGGCTAATACCCAATATATACAAAGAACTCAAGAAGTTAGACTCCAGAGAACCAAA
Source organism: Mus caroli (assembly GCF_978045245.1). Lineage (NCBI taxonomy): Eukaryota > Metazoa > Chordata > Mammalia > Rodentia > Muridae > Mus > Mus caroli. Next base: position 47,697,110 of record NW_028227264.1, read on the forward strand.
TAACCTTATTAAAAATGGGGTAGAGAGGTAAACAGAGAATTCTCAACTGAGGAATATAGAAAGGCTGTAAAACACCTAAAGAAATGTTCAAAATTCTTAGTCATTAGGGGAATGCAAATCAAAACAACCCTGAGATTCCACTTCACACCAGTCAGAATGGTGAAGATGGAAGGTGACAGCACATGCTAGTAAGGATGTGGAGAAACAGGAATGTTCCTCGATTGTTGTTGGGAATGCAAGCTGGTACAACTATTCTAGAAATCAGTCTGGTGGTTCCTTAGAAAACTGGACATAGTATTACCTGAGGACCTATACCACTACTGAGCATACACCCAAAAGATGGTCTAACATATAAGAACACATGCTCCACTATATCCATAGCAGCCATATTTATAATAGACAGAAGCTGAAAAGAACTCAGATGTCCTGCAACAGAAGAGTGGATAGAGAAAATGTGGTACATTTACACAACGGAGTACTACTCAGCTAATACAAACAATGACTTCATGAAATTCTTAGGCAAATGGATGGAACAAGAAAATATCATCCATAGTGAGGCAACCCAGTCACAAAATAACCACAGATGATATGAACTCACTGATAAGTGGATATTAGCCCCAAAGCTTGGAATACCCAAAATACAATTCACAGACCACATGAGGCTCAAGAAGAAGAAAGATCAAAGTGTGGATGCTTTGGTCCTTCTTAGAAAGGAGAACAGAATACTCATGGAAGGAAATATGAGACAAAGTGTGGAATAGAGACTGAAAGAAAGGCCATTCAGAGATGGTCTCACCTGGTGATCCATCCCATATACAGTCACCAAACCCAGACACTAATTGGATGCCAAGAAGTGCTTGTTGACAGGAGCCTGATATAGCTGTCTCCTGAGAGGTTTTGCCAGAGCTCGACAAATACAGAGGTGGATGGTCTCAGATAACCATTGGACTGAGCACAGGGTCTCCAATGAAGAAGCTAGAGAAAGGACCCAAGTAGTAGAAAGGGTTTACAGTCCCATAGGAGGAACAATAATATCAACTAACTAGTATCCCTAGAGCTTCCAGGGACTAATCCACTAACCAAAGAGTACATATGGAGGGACCCATGTCTCCAGCTGCATATGTAGAAGAGGATGGCCTTGTCAGACATCAATGGGAGGAGATGGCCCAGTTCCTGTGAGGGTTCGATGCCACTATGTAAGGGAATGCCAGGGCTCGGAGGTGGGAGTAGGTGGGAGGGTGAGTAGGGCATCACCCTCATAGAAGCTGGAGGAAGGGAGATGGGATAAGGGTGTTTAGGAAGAGGGGGAACGGAAAAGGCAATAACATTTGAAATGTAAGTAAAGAAAATATCCAATAGGGGGAAAAAAAGACACAAAGAATTATATGAATAGAAGAGAGTGAAGTTTCCTAGCTCAAAAGGCCAAAAAACTTCTTCAACAAAATAATAGAAGAAAACTTTCCTAACCAAAAAATGATATGACCATGAATGTACAAGACAGCTAGAGAACAACAAATAGATTGGACCAGAAAAGAAAATGTTACATAGTAATCAAAACACTAAATACATGGAACAAAAAAGAATTTTAAAAGCTGTAAGGGAAAAAGGCCAAATAACATGTAAAGGTATACCTATCAGAATTATATCAAACTTCACTATAGAGAGTCTAAAAGCCAGAAAATCCTGGACAGATATCATCTAGACTATAAGAGAACACAAATGCCAGACCAGGCCATACCTACCAAACTCTCAATCACCATAGATGAGCAAACCTAGATGTTCCATGACAAAACTATATTTAAACAACATCTTTCTACCAATCCAGACCTACAAAGGATACTGGAAGAAAAACTCTAACACAAAGAGGGTAATTACACCCAAGAAAACACAAAAATTAAACATCTCACGACAAACTCAAAGGAAGAGTCACAAACACACACACACACACACACACACACACACACACACACACACACACACACACCACCACCACCACCACCACCACTACTACTACTACTACTACTACTACTACTACTACTACTACTACCTCCAGCAACAAAAATAACAGGAACTAAAAATCATGTCTTTTTGCCCTTCTGGTCAGCACCAGCACCGGGTCACCTTGGGCAGGGAGTGGGCAGACAACTCCAAGGTCCCTAGAGGACTCTCCATGCGATCTTAGGACCTCTGGTGAGTGGAACACATCTTCTGTTCCAATACAATCACTCGGGACCTGAGACAGCATTAGGGAAGCAGAAAACCAGGCCAGACCAGGGTCACAAATCCCTTCCAGTCAGTGCCAGCACCTGGTCACCTTGTGCACTGAGTCAGTGGACACCCCAAAGGTCCTTAAAGGACAGCTTCTGAGGCAGACCCCTTTTCGGGCTCCAGATATCTGGGCACTTTCCCTGCCAGAGGAGAGGTGTCTGCCCCTCCTGGGACATCTTTGCCATAGCACCTTGGGGATCCATCTTGACTCCCAGATCCCTCTGATACTAGTCTGCACAGGGGAGAGCATGGGCTACAGAAGTTAACAGCTTCTGGGACAGGTCGAAGCAATCAACTTCCGGGAAAGGCCCTGATTCTGGCCTTCATCTGCCAGGAGGCAGGTCCGAATGCGAGTTATCTGTGCACCTTCCCTGCAAGAGGAGAGCTTGCCTGAAGAGAGTGCTCTGACCACTGAAACTCAGGAGAGAGTTATTCTCTCAGGTCTGCTAATAAAGGCTAACAGAATCACAAGAGGAACGAGGTCTAACCAGAGACAACTATAACAACTAACTCCAGAGATTATCAGATGGCAAAAGGCAAATGTAAGAATCTTACTAAAAGAAAACAAGACCACTCACCATCATCAGAATGCAGCACTCCCACCTCACACAGTCCTGGGTACCCCTACACACCCGAAAAGCTAGACCCGGATTTAAAAGCATATCTCATGATGATGGTAGAGGACATCAAGAAGGACTTTAATAACTCACTTAAAGAAATACAGGAGAACACTGCTAAAGAGTTACAAGTCCTTAAAGAAAAAAAGGAAAACACAACCAAACAGGTAGAAGTCCTTAAAGAAAAACAGGATAACACATCCAAACAGGTGATTGAAATGAACAAAACCATACTAGACCTAAAAAGGGAAGTAGACACAATAAAGAAAACCCAAAGTGAGGCAACGCTGGAGAGAGAAACCCTAGGAAAGAAATCTGGAACCATAGATGTGAGCATCAGGAACAGAATACAAGAGATGGAAGAGAGAATCAGGTGCAGAAGATTCCATAGAGAACATTGGTACAAAAATCAAAGAAAATGCAAATGCAAAAAGATTCTAACTCAAAACATCCAGGAAATCAAGTACACAATGAGAAGACCAAACCTACAGATAACAGGAGTAGATGAGAATGAACATTTTTCAACTTAAAGGGCAAGCAAATATCTTCAACAGGATTATCGAAGAAAACTTCCCAAACCTAAAGAAAGAGATGCCCATGAACATACAAGAAGCCTACAGAACTCCAAATAGACTGGACCAGAAAAGAGATTCTCCCGACACAAAATAATCATAACAACAAATTCACTAAATAAAGATAGAATATTAAAAGCAGTAAGGGAAAAAGGTCAAGTAACATATAAAGGCAGGCCTATCAGAATTACACCAGACTTTTCACCAGAGACTATGAAAGCCAGAAGATCCTGGAGATGTTATACAGACACTAAGAGAACACAAATACCAGCCCAGGCTGCTATACCCAGCCAAAATTTCAATTACCATAGATGGAGAAACCAAAGTATTCCATGACAAAACCAAATTCACACATTATCTTTCCATGAATCTAGCCCTTCAAAGGATAATAACAGAAAAACAAACAAACAAACAAACAAACAAACAAACAAAAAACAATACAAGGACAGAATCCATATCCTACAAAAAGCAAGAAAGTAATCCTTCAACAAACCTAAAAGAAGACAGCCACAAAAACAGAATGCCAACTCTAACAATGAAAATAATAGAAAGCAACAATTGCTTTTCCTTAATATCAATGGACTCAATTCCCCAATCAAAAGACATAGACTAACAGATTGGCTACACAAACAGGACCCAACATTTTGTTGCTTACAGTAAACCCATCTCAGGGAAAAAGACAGACATTACCTTAGAATGAAAGGCTGGAAAACAATTTTCCAAGAAAATGGTCTGAAGAAATAAGCTGGAGTAGCCATTCTAATATCTAATAAAAATCAACTTCCAACCCAAAGTTATCAAAAAAGACAAGGAGAAACACTTCATACTCATCAAAGGTAAAATCGTCCAAGAGGAAGTCTCAATTCTGAATATCTATGATCCAAATGCAAGGGCAGCCACATTCATTAAAGAAACTTTAGTAAAACACAAAGCACACATTGCAACTCACACAATAATAGTGGGAGACTTCAACACACCACTTTCATCAATGTACAGATCGTGGAAACAGAAGCTAAACAGGGACACAGTGAAATTAACAGAAGTTATGAAACAAATGGATTTAACAGATATCTACAGAACATTTTATCCTAAAACAAAAGGATATACCTTCTCAGCACCTCATGGTAACTTCTCCAAAATTGACTATAGTTGGTCACAAAACAGGCCTCAACAGATAAAAAAACATTGAAATTGTCCCATGCATACTATCAGATCACCATGGACTAACGCTGATCTTCAATAACAATATAAATAATAGAAAGTCAGCATTCACATGGAAACTTAACAACACACTTGTCAATGATTTTTTGGTCAAGGAAGGAATAAAGAAAGAAATTAAAGACTTTTTAGAGTTCAATGAAAATGAAGCCACAACATACCCAAACTTATGGGACACAATGAGAGCATTTCTAAGAGGAAAACTCATAGCTCTGAGTGCCTCCAAAAAGAAACTAGAGAGTACACACACTAGCAGCTTGACAACACACCTAAAAGCTCTAGAACAAAAGGAAGCAAATTCACCCAAGAGGAGTAGACAGCACGAAATAATCAAACTCAGGGTCGAAATCAACCAAGTAGACACAAGAAGAACTATTCAAAGTATCAACCAAAGGAGGATTTGATTCTTTGAGAAAATCAACAAGATAGATAAAGCCTTAGCCAGACTCACTAGAGGACACAGGGACAGCAGCCTAATTAACAAAATCTGAAATGAAAAGGGAGACATAACAACAGGTCCTGAAGAAATCCAAAACACCATCAGAGCCTTCTACAAAAGGCTATCCTCAACAAAAGTGGAAAATCTGGATGAAATGGACAAATTTCTAGACAGATACCAGGTATCAAAGTTAAATCAGGATCAGATTAATGACCTAAACAGTCCAATATCCCCTATAGTTATAGAAGCAGTTATTAATAGTCTCCCAACGAAAAAAAAAAAAAGCCCAGAACCAGACGGGTTTAGTGCAGAGTTTTATCAGACTTTCAAAGAAGATCTAATTCCAGGTCTTCACAAACTATTAGACAAAATAGAAGCAGAAGGTACTCTACCCAATTTATTCTATGAAGCCACAATTACTCTGATACCTAAATTACATAAAGACCTAACAAGAATAGAGAACTTCAAACCAATTTACCTTATGAATATCTATGCAAAAATACTCAATAAAATTCACGCTAGCTAAATCCAAGAACACATCTAAACAATCATCCATCCTGACCAAGGAGATTTCATTCTAGGGATGCAGGGATTGTTTAATATATGGAAATCCATCAACATAATCTACTATATAAATAAACTCAAAGACAAAAAGCACATGATCATCTCGTTAGATGCTGAGAAAGCATTTGACAAAATCCAACACCCATTCATGATAAAAGTCTTGGAAAGATCAGAAATTCGAGACCCATATCTAAACAAGATTAAAGCAATCCAGAGCAAACCAGTAGCCAACATCAAAGTAAATGGTGAGAGGCTAGAAGCAATCCCACTAAAATCAGGGACTAGACAAGGCTGTCCAATTTCTCCTTACCTATTCAACATAGTACTTGGAGTCTTAGCCAGAGCAATTAAAAGAGATCAAGTTGATACAATTTGCAAAAGAAGAAGTCAAAATATTACTATTTGCACATGATATGGTAGTATATATCAGTGACCCTAAAAATTCCACCAGAAAACTCCTAAACCTGATAAACAGTTTCTGTGAAGTAACTGGATATAAAATTAACTCAAAAAAGTCAATGTCCTTTCTCTACACAAAGTATAAACAAGCTGAGAAAGAATTTAGGGAAACAACACCCTTCATAATAGTCACAAATAATATAAAATACCTTGGCATGACTCTAACTAAGGAAGTGAAAGATCTGTATGATAAGAACTTCAAGTCTCTGAAGAAAGAAATTAAAGAAGATCTCAGAAGATGGAAATATCTCCTATGCTCATGGATTGGCAGGATCAATATAGTAAAAATGGTTTTCTTGCCAAAAGCAATCTACAGATTCAATGCAATCCCCATCAAAATTCCAGCTCAATTCTTCAACGAAATAGAAAGGGCAATCTGAAAATCTTCAACATCCTCATGCATCAGGGAAATGCAAATCAAAACAACCCTGAGATTCCTCCTCACACCAGTCAGAATGGCTAAGATCATAAATTCAGGTGACAGCAGATGCTGGCAAGGATGTGGAGAATGAGGAACACTCCTCAATTGTTGGTGGGATTGCAAGCTTGTACAACCACTCTGTAAATCAGTCTGGCAGTTCCTCAGAAAATTGGACATAGTACTACCGGAGGATCCCACAATACCTCTCCTGGGTATATATCCAGAAGATATTCCAACCAGTAAGAAGGACACATGCTCCACTATGTTCATAGCAGCCTTATTTATAATAGCCAGAAGCTGGAAAGAACCCAGATGCCCCTCAACAGAGGAATGGATACAGAAAATGCGGTACATTTACACAATGGAGTACTACTCAGCTATTAAAAAGAATGAATTTATGAAATTCCTAGGCAAGTGGATGGACCTGGAGGGCATCACCCTGAGTGAGGTAACCCAATCCCAAAGAATTTCACATGATATGTACTCACTGATAAGTGGATATTAGCCCAGGAACTTAGAATACCCAAGATACAAGATACAATTAGTATAACACATAAAACTCAGAAGAACAAAGATCAAAGTGTGGTCACTTTGCCCCTTTTTAGAATTGGGAACAAAACACCCATGGTGGGAGTTACAGAGACAAAGTTTGGAGCTGAGATGAAAAGATGGACCATCTACAGACTGCCATACCCGGTGATCCATCCCATAATCAGCCTCCAAACGCTGATAATATTGCATACACTAGTAAGATTTTGCTTAAAGGACCCAAATATAGCTGTCTCCTGTGAGGCTATGCCAGGTCCTAGCAAACACAGAAGTGGATGCTCATGGTCAGCTATTGGATAGATGACAGGGCCCCCCAATGGAGGAGCTAAAGAATGTATCCAAGGAGGTAAAGGGGTCTGCAACCCTATAGGTGGAATAACAATATGAACTAACCAGTACCCCCCAGAGCTCGTTTCTCTAGCTGCATATGTATCAGAAGTTGGCCTAGTCAGCCATCGTTGGAAAGAGAGGCCCATTGGTCTCGCAAACTTTATATGCCTCAGTACAGGGGAATACCAGGGCCAAGAAGTGGGAATGAGTGGGTAGGGGAGTGGGGGGAGGGCATGGGGGACTTTTGGGATAGCATTAGTCATGTAAATGAAGAAAATATCTAATAATAATAAAACAGAAATATGTTTGGAAGGCAGCTATGCTCAACACTATACCATCAACACTGAACCTAGAAATGTTTGGGATGGACATTACCAATTCTGGCTTCAGCTTTGCCAGTATTTCTCATAGGTTTAATATCTCTGCTTTTTCATTCCACTGTTTCTATAAACAAAGTTAAATTAATGTTGGGATATATGTATTTAAAACTTCAAGTTACAGTTTTTTGAGTTTGAAGTTCCCTTAACATTATTCAGATGATCTTAGCTGGCATGAGTATCCTGTGTCTGTGTGTGATGCAGGGAGTTAATCTCAAGTGACATTAGAACTACATGTCTGTTGACTGTATTTTCTGTTGCCTCCCACTTTTTCTTCTTTTGATATGTGCTCTGTGGTTGGATGTTTGTCAAGTGTACTAATATGACTGTATCTAATTTGAATGTGTTAGTTATTCTCATTGTAAATGAATACAATTTATGGAAATTTAAAAAATCATGTCTTTAATAGCTCCCAAAATAAATGGACTCAATTTCCCAATACCAAGGCACAGGCTAACAGACTAGATATATAAACAAGATCCAGCATTTTGTTGCATAAAAGAATCACACCTAATGACAAAGACACGTAGTGCTGGAAAAATTTTTCTCAGCAAATGGTCCTAAGAAACAAGCTGGAACAGCCATTCTAATATACAATAAAATAGACTTTCAAGCAAAAGGTATCAAATGAGATGTGTCAGAACACTCCATATTCATACCCAAATAGTGCCAGAATAGAGCTAGACTCCCAGGAGTACAGACAAGCATATGAGCACAGGTAAGACTACCACTGCTGCTCAGAGGAACCTGCATAGAAACCTCAGGACACAGGAAGGGAGGATCTTCCTGAGGCTAGAGCTGATCCTGTGTCACAGAGCTACTTACACAAATACCACCAGGAAAGAACTGGTCTCCCAAGATTGCAGACAAGCCTTCCTTTGGGGGCAGGAAAGACCACCACATCCTGGCCCAAGAGGGACCCTTCCAGAGTTATCAGGACACAGGAGCCAAGGATTAGATGAGGACAAGATCCTTCTGGTTTCTCTCTGCACCACAGAGCTGACCCTGTACCAAAACTCTCCATGCCTAAGATTATTTGGCATCATCAGAGACCAGTTCTCTTACCACAGTGAGCCTGCATTATCCCCAAAACACCAGAAAAGCAGGACTCTGATTTAAAATCACATCTCATGATGATGATAGAAGACTTTAAGAAGGACATAAATAAATCCCTTAAAGAAATACAAGAGAACATAGGTAAACAGGTAGAAGACCTTAAACAGAAAACACAAAAATCCCTTAATGAATTACAGGAAAACATAACCAAACAGGTGAAGGAATTGAACAAATCCAACCAGGATGTTAAAATGGAAATAGAAACAATAAGGAAATCACAAAGGAAGACAACTCTGGAGATAGAAAACCTAGGAAAGATATCAGGAGTCATAGATGCAAGCATCTCCAACAGAATACATGAGCTAGAAGAGAGTCTCTCAGGTGCAGAAGATATCATAAAAAACATTGACACAACAGGCAAAGAAAATGCAAAGATAAAAAAGCTCCTAACACAAAACCTCCAGAAAATTCAGGTCACAGTGAGAAGACCAAACCTAAGGATAACAGGTATAGAAGAGAGTGATGATTCTCAACTTAAAGGACAAGTAAATATCTTCAACAAAATTAAAGAAGAAAACTTCCCAAACGTAAAGAAAGCAATGTCCATAGACATACAAGAAGCTTACAGAACTCCAAATAGATTGGACCAGAAAATAAATTCCTCTTGTCACATAATATTCAAACCACCAGATGCACAAAACAAAGAATATTAAAAGCATTAAGGGGAAAAGGTCAAGTAACATATAAAGGCAGACCTATCAGGATTAAGCCAGACTACTTACCAGAGATTTTGAAAGGTTGACGATCACAGGCAGATGTCATACAGAACCTAAAAGAACATGAATACCAGCCCAGACTACGATGCCCAGTAAAACTCTCAATTACCATAGATGGAGAAACCAATATATTCCATGACAAAACTAAATTTACACAGTATTTTTCCACAAATTCAGCCATACAAAGGATAATAAATACAAAAGTCCAACAATGGAAGGAAACTAGACCGTAGAAAAAATGAGAAAGCAATCTTCCTTCAAAAAAACCCAAAATAAGATAACTACACAAACATAAAAATAACAGGAAGCAACAATCACTATTCCTTAATATCTCTTAATACCAAAGGATACAATTTCACAAAAAAAAACCATAGACTAACAGAATGGGTAATAAAACAGGGCTTAGCATTCTGCTGCATACAGGAAACACGCCTCAGAGTCAAAGACAAACACTACTTCAGAGTAAAAGTCTGGAAAACAATTTTCTAAGCAAATGGTCTTAAGAAACAAGCTGAAGTAGTCATTCTAATATCTGATAAAATCGACTTTCAACCAAAAGTCTTCTAAAAAGATAAGAAAGGACACTTCATACTCATCAAAGGAAAGACCTTCCAAGAATCCCATGTTCTTCCAAGAAGAACTCTCAGTTCTGAACATCTATGCTTCCAACGCAAGGGCAAACACATTCATAAAAGAAACTTTACTAAAGCTCAAAGCACATATTGGATCTCACACAATAATAATGGGGGACTTTTACACCCCATTTTCACTAATGGACAGATCAGGGAAAGACAAACTAAAAAGAGGCACTGTGAAACTAACAGAAGTTATGGACCAAATGGATTTAACAGATATCTATAAAACATTTCATCCTTAATCAAAAGAATATATCTCAGCACCTCATGGAATGTTCTCCAAAATTGACTATATAATCATTCACAAAGCAGACCTCAACAGCTATAAGATTGAAATGATCCCATGTCTCCTGTCATATCACTACAGATTACGGCTTCAATAGCAACAAAAACAACAGAAAGCACACCTACACATGAAAGCTGAACAAAGCTCTACTCAATGATAACTTGTTCAAGGAAGAAATAATGAGAGAAATTAAAGACTTTAGAATTTAATGAAAATGAAGGTACAACATACCCAAACTTATGGGACACAATGTAAGCAGTTCTAAGAGGAAAACTCATAGCTCCGAGTGCCACTACCCCCCCCACCCCCCAAAGAAAGTGGAGAGAATATACACTAGCAGCTTAACAGCACACCTGAAATCTCTGCAACAAAAAGAAGCAAATGCAACTAAGAGGAATAGATGGCAGGGAATAATCAAACTCAGGGCTGAAATCAAACAAGTAGAAACAATAAGAACTATACAAAGAATCAACAAAACCAGGAGGTGGTTCTTTGAAAAATTCAATGAGATAGATAAACCCTTAGCCAAACTAATCAGAGGACACTGACAATATCCAAATTAACAAAATCAGAAATGAAAGGGTAGATATAATAACAGAAACCGAGGAAATTAAAAAAAAAAACATAAGACCCTACAATAAAAGCCTATACTCACCAAAACTGGAAAATCTGGATGAAATGGACAATTTTCTAGACAGATACCAAATGCCAAAGTTAAATCAGAATCAGATAAACCATCTAAACAGTCCCATAACCCCTAAGAAATAGAAGCAGTCATCAAATTTAATGCAATCCCCATCAAAAATCCAACTCAATTCTTCATAGAGTTAGAAAGAGCAGTTCTCAAATTCATTTGGAATAACAAAAAACCCGGGATAGAGAAATCTATTCTCAACAATAAAAGAAATTCTGGGGGAACCAGCATCCTAGACCTCAATCTGTACTACAGAGCAATAGTGATTAAAAACTCCATGGTATTGGTACAGTGACAGACAGGTAGATCAAAGGAGTAGAACTGAAGACCCAGAAATGAACTCACACACCTATGGTCACTTGCTCTTTGACAGAGGAGCTAAAATCATCCAATGGAAAAAAGACAGCATTGTCAACAAATGGTGCTGATTCAACTGTTGGTCAACATGTGGGTGAATGCAAATTGTTCCTTGCTTATCTTTCTCTATAAAGCTCAAGTCCAAGTGGATCAAGGACCTTCATATAAAACCAGAAACACTGAATCTAGTAGTATAGAAAGTGAGTAGTATAGAAAATCTTGAACACATGAACACAGAAGGAAATTTCCTGAACAGAATGAACTATGCTCTCAGATAAAAATTGAGAAATGGGTCATCATAATATTGCAAAGCTTAAGGTAAAGGAAATTGTCAATAGGAGAAAATGGCATCCTACATATTGGGAAAAGATTTTTACCAATCCTACACCTGAGAGAGGGTTAATATCCAATATATACAAAGAACTCAGAAGGTAGCCTCCAGAGAAACAAATAACCCTTTTAAAAATGGGGAAAAGAGCTAAACAGAGAATTCTCAACTTAAGGAAACATGAAGGGCTCAGCAACACCTAAAGAAATGTTCAACATCTTTAGTCATCAGGAAAATGCAAATCAAAACAACCCTGAGATTCTACCTCACACCATTCAGAATGGTTAAGATGAAAAAATCAGGTGACAATAGATGCTAGTGAGGATGTTGAGAAATAGGAACACACCTCCATAGCTGGTTGAATTGCAAGCCAGTACAACCACTCTGGTAATCAGTCCGGCACCTCTTCAACAAATTGGGCATAGTACTACCTGAGGGCTCAGCTATTCCACTCCTGGGCATATACCTAGAAGATGCTTCGAAATGTAATAAGACACATGTTCCACTATGTTCACAGCAGCCATATTTATAATAGCCAGAAGCTGGAAGCAACCCAGATGTCCCTCAATAGAGGAATGGATACAGAAAATGTGGTACATTTACACAGTGGAGTACTACAAAGACATTAAAAACTATCATTTCATGAAATTTGTAGGCAAATAGATGGGACTTGAAAATATTATCCTTAGTGAGGTGACTCAGTCACAAAGGAACAAACATGGCATGTACTCATTGATAAGTGGATATTAGCCCAAAAGTTTGGAATACCCAAGATTCAATTCACAGACCATATGAAAACTAAGAAGAAGGAAGTCCAAAATGTGGATGCTTCAGTGCTGTTTAGAAGGAGGAACAAAATACTCACAGGAGGAAATATGGAGACAAAGTGTGGAGCAGAGACTGAAGGAAAGGACATCCAGAGATTGCCCTACCTGGGGATCCATCCCATATGCAGGTTCCAAACTTGGACACTATTGTGAATGCTGGGAAGTGCATGCTGATAGCAACCTGATATGGCTTTCTCCTGAGAGGGTCTGCCAGAGCCTGACAAATACAGGTGGGGGAAGCTTGCAATCTTGAAGCCAACCATTACACTGAGCTTGAGGGTCTCCAATGGAGGAGTTAGAGAAGGGACTGAAGGAACTGAGGGAGTTTGCAGCCCCCTGGATGGAGCAACAGTGTCGATAGGCCAGACCCGCTGAGCTGTGGAAACCTTACCACCAACCAAATAATGTACATGGAGTGAACCATGATGCTGACCACATATGTGGCAGAAGATGGCCTTGCTGGACATCAGTGGGAGGAGAGGTCTTCGTGCCTGAGGGTGTTCAATACCCTAGTGTAGGGGAATGTCAGGGCTGGAGGATGGGACTGGGTTGGGGCGGAAGCACCATCACAGAAGCAGGAGGGAGGGGGATGGGTTGGGGGGGTTCTGAAGGGGATACCTGGAAAATAATTGAAATGTAAATAAAGAAAATATCCAAGAAAAAAAACATTAGCATTGTGGCAGTTGTCCTGGAAAGTGTAATTACTAAAAGAGACATAAATATTGTTAACAGATTATCAAGAACCCAAAGGAGGGAAGATATACAGAATTAAACAACCACATCTCACAGTGAAGGATTGCAGAGTTAAGTGAAATTTTGGAATGGCGGAGCTACTGCCAGAAGGCTGCTACATTTTCTCCAACTCTTGGCTTAAATGCTGTGATAACCTAAGAACATGTTCTGTACCTTCAAGACTTTGCCTGAGGTCAGTGCTGAATGGAAGCAGATCTCACAGAACCCTGAGTGGCAAACTTCTTGATGACTAGTGACTCAAATATTAGCAAAAAGTAGAAGATTTTCTAGGAACAGAACAAAGACAAGGGAGAGGGTGAGTATTGAAATCATGTATATGTGTGACCTTACTGTTGTTGAAATAAAAGTCTTGGGTCAGCCAAAAAAAAAAAAAAGAAGAGAGAGGGAGAGAGAGAGAGAGAGAGAGAGAGAGAGAGAGAGAGAGAGAGAGAGAGAGAGAGAGAGAGAGAGAGAGAGAGAGAGAGGAAGAAAGGAACAAAGAAAGAAACAAAGAAAGAAACAAAGAAAGAAAATATTCTTCGACCAAAGAAAAAAATTAGTGGGGGAAATTCAGCACCCCACTATCACCAAAGGACAGGTCATTGAAACAGAAACTAAGCAGAGACAGTGAAACTAATAGAAGTTATGAACCAAATAGTTTTAACAGATATCTATAGAACATCACACCTAAAGAAAAGAATTTACCTTCTTCTCAGCACCACAGGGAATCTTCTCAAAATTAGACTACACAATCAGACACAAACCAAGCTTCAACAGATATAAGAAGATTGAAACAATACCAAATATTCTATCAGATCACCAGGGATTAAGGCTTGTCTTCAATATCAACAAAAACAACAGAAATTCCACATACTTATGGAAACTGAACTACTCTCTAATCAATGATAACTTGATCAGGGAAGAAATAAAGAAATTAAAGACTTATTAGAATTCAGTAAAAATGAAGTTCCAGTATATTTAAACTTAGTGACACAATGAAAACACTGTTCCAAGGGAAATTTATAACACTAAGTGCCTTCTAAAGGAAATTGGAGAGATCTATTCTAACAACTTAACAGCACACCTGAAAGCTCTAAACCAAAAGAAACAAACACACTCAAGAGTAGTAGAAGGCAGAAATAGCCAACTAAGGGCTAAAATTAACCAATTAGAGACAAAGAGAACAATACAAAGAATCAACAAAACCAAGAGTTGGTTAGTTGAGAAAATAAGCAAGATAAACCCTTAGCAAATCTAAATAAAGGGCATAGAGACAGTATCCAAATTAACAAATCAGAAATGAAATGGGAGACATAACAACATAAACTGAAGAAATTTTTAAAAATCATCAGATCTTACTACAAAAGCCTATAATCAAAACAAAACAAAACACCCAAAACTGTAAGATCTAGATGAAATGGATGATTTCTAGAAAGATATTATATATCAAACTTTAATAAAGGTCATGTAAACTGTCCAAACAGTGCCATAATCTCATAGGAAATAGGAGTAGTCACTAAAAATCTCCAACTCCAAAAAGTACTGGATCTGACAACTTTAGTCCAAAATTCTACCAAACCTTCAAAGAAGAGCTAATACCAATACTCCTCAAACTATTCCACAAAATGTCAACAGAAGTAATACTATCTATTTCATTCTATGACACCACAGTTTCTCTGATACCAAATCCGCACAAAGACCCAAAAAGAAAGATAACTTCAAACCAATTTCACTTATGAAAATAGATGCAAAAATACTCAATAAAATTCTTGCAAACTGAATACAAGACACATCAAATTGATCATTCACCACAATCAAGTAGGTTTAATCCCAGGAATTTAGGGATGATTTAATATAGGAAAATCCATTAATGTAAAACACTATATAAAGAATCTCCATCATTGGGAAGAGAGACCCTTTGGTCTTGCAAACTTTATATGCCTCAGTACGGGGGAACTCCAGGACCAAGAAGTGGGAGCCAGTGGGTAGGGGAGTGGGGCAGGGGAAGATATGGAGGATTTTTGGGATAACATTTGAAATGTAAATGAAGAAAATACCTAATTAAAAAAAGTAAAAAAAAAAGAATCTCAAAGAAAAAAGTCACATGAACATCTCATTAGATGCTCAAAAAGACTGTGACAAAATACGACACTTCCTCATATTAAGAGTCTTGGAAAGCTCAGAAATTCAAGGCACATACCTAAACATAATAAAAGCAATACACTACAACCCAACAACCAGCATCAAATTTAATGGAGAGAAACTTGAAGCAATTTCACTACAGTCAGGGACAAGGCAAGACTGCACACTCTCTCCCTATTTATTCAATATACTACTCGAGATCTATCCAGAGCAATGCAAATGATATGATACATAAGCAACTCGAAAAATTCTACCAGAAAACTCCTATACCTGATAAACAGCTTTAGCAAAGTGGCTGGATATAAAACGAACTCAAATGAATCAGTAGCCTTTCTCTATACAAAGGATAAAGGGGATGAGAAAGAAATTAAACAAACAACCCCCTTCACAATAGTTGCAACGACTATAAAATATCTTGGTGTAACTCTAACCAAGCAAGTAAAAAATCTGCATGATAAGAACTTCCAGACACAGAAGGAAGAAATTGAAGAAGACCTCAGAAGATGGAAAGATCTCCCATGCTCATGGATTGGCAGTATTAACATAGTAAAAATGTACATCTTACCAAAAGCAATATACAGATTCAATGCAATCCCCATCAAAATTTTAACTCGCTCTTCACAGAGATAGAAAGAGCAATTATCAACTTTATATGGAACAGAAAAATAAAATAATAAAATAAAAACAAAAACAGAATAGAGCAAACAATCCTCAAAAATAAAAGAACTTCTGGTGGAATCACCATCCCTGACCTAAAGTTGTACTACAGAGCAAGAGTGATAAAACTACGTGGTATTGGTACAGAAACAGACAGGTAGATCAAACTGAATAGAATTGAAGACCCAGAAATAAACTCCTACACCTATGGTCACTTGATCTTTGACAAAGAAGCCAAACCATAAAGTACAAAAAGAAAGCATCTTTAAAAAATGGTATTGGTCTAATTGGTGGTCTATATGTAGAAGAATGAAAATAGATCTATATTTATCACTTTGTACAAAGCTCAAGTCCAAGTGGTTCAGGGACTTCCACATAAAATCAGGTACACTGAATGCAATACAACAACAACAACAACAACAACAAAGGAGGGGAGTGGGGGAATCTCAAACTTGTCAGCACAGGGGCAAAATTCCTGAACAGAACAGGGATTGTGATGGTTTGTATATCCTTGGACCAGGGAGTGGCACCATCTGAAGGTGTGGCCTTGTTGGAATAGGTGTGACCTGGTTGGAATGGGTGTGTCTGTGGGTGTGGGTATAAGATCCTCACCCTAGTTGCCTGGAAGTCAGTCTTCCACTAGCAGCCTTTGGATGAAGACAGAACTCTCAGCTCCTCCTGTGCCATGCCTGCCTGGATACTGCCATGCTCCCACCTTGATGATAATGGACTGAACCTCTGAACCTGTAAGCCAGCCCCAATTAAATGTTGTTTTTTTTATAAGACTTGCCTTGGTCATAGTGTCTGTTCACAGCAGTAAAACCCTAACTAATACAGAAGTTGGTACTGGGAGTGGGGTATTGCTGTGATAGGCCTGACCATGCTTTTATTTGAAAGAATGTGGATTTTGGGACTTTGGATTTGGAAAGCAGTGGAATGCTTTAAATGGGGCTTAATGGGTCATCCTAGTAGGAATATGGAAGACTTTGTTGCTGGGAGTAATTTGAACTGTGTTGACCTGGCCCAAGAGATTTCAAAGGAGAATTTCAGAATGTGGCATAAAGACTGTTTTTGTGGTATTTTGGTGAAGAATGTGGCTACTTTTTGCCCTTGCCTGAAAAGTCTGCCTGAGGCTAAGGTGAAGAGACTTGGATTAATTGCATTGACAAAAGAAGTTTCAAAAAAGCCCAGCAGAGACTTTGTTCTCTGGTTAAGTCTTATGAAGAAAAGTTTGAACAAGCATAGCAAGCTTAGAAAGGAAAAATATAAAATATATGGTTTGAGTATTAAAGGAGTACCAGGAAGTGAAATGGAGCAAAATCTTGTGTTCTAGGAGATAAAGATTAAGGGAGTGGGACCTTGGGGCAAGATCCTACCCAGCTAAATTAGATCCAGGCATGGTGGTACACACCTTTAATCCCATGAGACAAGCATGCTGATCTCTACATTCAAGCTCAATCTACAGAGCAAGAACCAGGATAGCCAAGCTTAGGCAGTGAAGGATTTAGAAAACATAAAGCTAGTGATAATGTAATAATACAAGGGGATCATGTTCTAGTTCCTGTAAGCAGCAGAACTCGGCAGCTTCAGCCATGTGCCTCTGGCTCTAGAGTTAAGAATGGAAGGAACTACTGGGAAAATTGATGCTGGTTAGCTGGAGCTAAGGAATTAGCGGTGATTAAGAAGAGACCAGCATCGTTGAGGTGAAATCTTCTGGAAATTGTTTTCTGGGAGCACAAAGAAGCTGTGTTCCAGAGATACCCAAGGTTGTACCTCATGCTGCGGCTGGACTTGGTAATGTGTAAGAGTCACTCAGGTGGTACTGCTTGTGAAGGAATGAAGGGATCATGGAGAGAAGCTGAGGCTTAGCACTGTGAGAGGCCAGGGAAGGCCATTGGAGAAGGTGAAGCCTCAGCGGTAGTTGATGGCCCAGGATTGAAGGGGTCATGCAAAGGATTTGAGGCTTGGCACCCTGAAGAGAGCCTATGAGAGGCTATTGGTGAAGCCTAGTTGGAGTGGAACACCCCAGTGTATTGGAGATGTCAGTACCATGGGATGATCACCAAGAACAGCAGCCGTAATGGAGTGGATCAACCTGAGCATAGAGTGCTACAGAGGACAGAGATGGAGAAGTGATGCCAGTCCTTAGGAGGAGTCCAAAAGATCAAGTGGAATCCCAGACACTGAAAGAAGAAGCTGTAACATTGAAATTGCCTTGGAGACTCAAAGATGTTAAACATGCCAGAGCCATGGGATACATGCTGAGGAAAGCTGCTAACAGGGAGTGGAACCAGCCCAGGAGGAAGCAGTTTGTTGCAGTCAAAAAAGATGAAAAAGGAGTGGAGATCTGAAGACCACTTTGACATCAGCCATGGAGATGCAGAGTTTGGAGTTTGCCCAGTTGGTTTCCTGCCTTGCTTTGGGGATTACAGTTAATTAAGTTGAATGAATCTCAAAAGAGACCTTGAACTTTGGACTTTTAACATTGTTGCAACTGCTATAGACTATGAGGACTTTGAAAGTTGCACTAAATGCATTTTGCATTATGCTATGTTTAAGTATGGCCCCCATAGACTCATGTTTTTTAACAAGTCTATGGGGACCAGGGAGTGGAATGTGATGGTTTGTATATACTTGGACCAGGGAGTGGCACCATCTGAAGGTGTGGCCTTGTTGGAATAGGTGTGACCTGGTTGGAATGGGTGTGTCTGTGGGTGTGGGTATAAGATCCTCACCCTAGTTGCCTGGAAGTCAGTCTTCCACTAGCAGCCTTTGGATGAAGACAGAACTCTCAGCTCCTCCTGTGCCATGCCTGCCTGGATACTGCCATGCTCCCACCTTGATGATAATGGACTGAACCTCTGAACCTGTAAGCCAGCCCCAATTAAATGTTGTTTTTTTTTATAAGACTTGCCTTGGTCATAGTGTCTGTTCACAGCAGTAAAACCCTAACTAATACAGGGATGGTTCAGTTTCTATGATCAATAATTAATAAATGAGACATCATGAAACTGAAAAGCTTCTGAGAGGGAAAGACGTTACCAATAGGACAAATCATCAACTGACAGACTGGGATTAATGTCCAAAATATATAAAGAACTCAAGAAGTTAACCTCCAAAAACTCAAATAACCAAATTAAAAAATGCAACAGCGGGTTAAATTGAGAATTCCCAACAGAAGAATTTCAAATGGCCAAGAAACAATCAAAGAAATGGTCAAAGTCCTTGATCATCATGGAAATGCAATTACAATGACCCTGAGATTCCACCTTATATCAATCAGAATGGCTAAGTTCAAAAATTTAATTGAAAGCACATGGTGGAGAGGATGTGTAGAAAAAGGAATATTCCTCCATTGCCGGTGGGATTACAAACAAGTACAATCACTATGGAT
This sequence comes from Mus caroli, assembly GCF_978045245.1. Lineage (NCBI taxonomy): Eukaryota > Metazoa > Chordata > Mammalia > Rodentia > Muridae > Mus > Mus caroli. The sequence goes on from NW_028227264.1 coordinate 47,716,808, forward strand.
ATCAATCTGGCAGTTCTTTAAAAGTTTGAAATAGTTATTTATACCTGAAAGCCCAGCTATACCACTCCTGTGCATATAGGACAAGTGTCCTGGTAACAAGTATAATTTCTCCACTACGTTCATAGCAGCCTTATTTGTAATATCTAGAATGTAGAAACAACCTTAATGTCCCTCAACTGAAGGATAGATACAGAAAATGTATTTCAGTATCACAATGGAATACTATTCAGTTAGTAAAAATGATGAGTTCATGAATTTTGCAGGTAAATGGATGGAACTAAAAGGTATCATCCTGAGTGAGTTAACCCAGATCCAAAAGGACATGAATGATATGCACTCACAGATAAGTGGATATTAGCCCCAAAGTATGGAATATTTTGTATGCAACCCACAGATTGTAAGAAGTTGAAGAAGCAGGTAGGCCCAAGTGAGGATACTTCAACCCCGCTTAGAAGAGGAAACCAAATAATTATGGAAGGCAGGAGGAGAGAGGGATCTCAGTGCGAAAGGGGAATGGAAAGGGAAAGCCAAACAGGATCAGTTATGGGGGTTAGGGACCACAAAAGAAGTGCAGAGGGCCAGGAGAATGAATCGAAACATACAGCTTCTGAGTATGAAAGGTGGGGTGACCCTCTAGAGAATTCCAGAGTTCTGTGAGGTAAGAGATTTTCAGGACTCAATGAGGATGACCTTAGCAAAAATGTCCAACAGTAGGTAGAAGGAACTTGAAGTTTCCGCCTCCAGTACACAGACAGAGCTCCAAATGTAGGGATGGAGTTACCAATCCACAGTCAAAAATTCTGATTCAGAACTTCAGGGTCTAAAATGGAGAAGAGACTGAAGGAAAGCCTGTCCAGGGACCAGCCCAACTTGGGCTTCATCTCAAGGGAGAGCACCAGGCCTACCATTATTACTGATGCTATGATGTATTTAGACTAGAGCATAGCATGACTTTCCTCTGAGAGACCCTACCAGCAATTGACTGAGACAGATGCAAATACCAACTGTTGGACTGAAGTAGGAGACCCCAGGGAGGAATTAGGGAAGGACTGAAGGAGCTAAAAGGGTAGATGACCATATAGAAAGACCAGCAGTCTCAACAAACCTAGACCCATGGGAGATCCCACAGACTGATCCTCAAACCTGGTAGCATATAAGGGTTGGTCTGAGGCCTCTGTCACATATATAGCAGAGGACTGCCTGGTCTGGCCTCAGTGGGAGAAGATGTAACCAATTTTAGAGAGACTTGAGGCCCTTCGGGAAGGGTAACATCTAGGGTCAGGGGAGTACCTTTTCAGAGCCAAGGTGGAAGGGGAATGGGATAAGGAACTGTGGGTAGAGACTGTGATTTGGGGCAATAGCTGAAAAGTAAATAAAAAAATTAATTTAAAGAAAAGATGGTGAATCATCTTTCTCAAGGACATGGAAATATGTCCTGTAAATATTATATTTAATAAAAATTAAACCTTAATGTTTAAGTGTCTTTTGAAGCTAAGAACTTAACTTTCAAATAACTAGACTCCAAGTTGCAAAACATCTTGCCATAAAGTTTATTTTGTGTTTGGATAAAATCAGATAACTAACACAGATGGTAAACAAGTAAATTTTGAACAAATCTTTATTAGCCAAAACTACGTAATTAAACAATAATAAGTACAACGCTTAATTTGAGGCCATGTCTGCAATACATTTGTATTAGTGACTACTACATCCACTCCAGTGAAGTCTGTGTGAAAGGTTTAGAACCAGTACCCCTCAGAGCTTGTGTCTCTAGCTGCATATGTAGCAGAAGATGTCCTAGTCACCCATCATTGGGAAGAGAGGCCCCATGGTCTTGCAAACTTTATATGCCTCAGTACAGGGGAATGCCAGGGCCAAGAAGTGGGAGTTGGTGGGTAGGGGAGCAAGGGGGTAGGGAGAGGGTATAGGAGACTTTCAGGATAGCATTTTAAATGTAAATGAAGAAAATACCTAATAAAAAATTGGAAAAAGAAAAAAATGATGAAAAAAACAAACAAACCTGGAAGCAGCCCTGAGGCAAAGAGCTTCATGGAAACTTAGTCCCCTGGAACTTTGGCATTCCCATAGCATGTACACTCAAAACCTGTCCATGCATTAGTCTGGTGTATGAATCTGTGTGCTCTCTTTCAGTATTGTTTTATTATAAGTGCCTTTAAGGATTGATTTTGATATATAGCTAAGCCTCCACCAATGTTCCAATGTCCTAGAAAGTTCTTGAAGCCGACCCTGAGCTTGGAATTCACTAAGAATGTTACCTACTCAGTAACACTCAAATTTACTTCTAATAGAGACAGTGAAACTAATTAGGCATTACAATTTACTTGAATAGAGCTAGAAAAACTTAGGGCTAGTCTACATAGTAATTACATAGGACAAAACCCGAGTCACATCCAAACACAGGAATACACAATGGCCTAGGAAATAGGTGGGTTGTAATATTTTTCATGAATTCCCCTGGTGCAGATTTTTCACTTGGACCAGAGGAATAGCATAATCAGGTATTACTAAAGGACTCCTGATGGTGGGTTTAACAAAAGACTAGCATTGCATCAGAGCATTCACCCGGCTCCTGTGTTTAGCTGATCTTAATTAAGGGTTGCTACTATTCTCAGTTGTAAACATGGCCTGGCTCCTGCTGTATTTTATGTATACATTTTTTTTTGTTTTGTTTTATATTAAGAACCAGTGTTCCTTGACAGATGTATTCACCTGTTTTTTGTTTTTTGGTTTTTTTTTTTTTTTTTTTTTTTTTTTTTTTTTTTTTTTTGGTTTTTGGTTTTTCAAGACAGGATTTCTCAGTATAGTCCCGGCTGTCCTGGAACTCACTTTGTAGACCAGGCTGGCCTCGAACTGGGAAATCTGCCTGTTTCTACCTCCCGAGTGCTGGGATTAAAGGTGTGCACCACCATGCCTGGCTTCTCACCTAGCTTTCTTGTTTTTCTTCTGTATTATAAGACTGGTGTTTGTTTTGAGAAAATACATCCAGATACAGCACTCCCTTGTGCCTGTGTCTGTTTGTAACACTTTTCTTTTTTTTTTTAATTTTTAATATTTTTATTACATTTTTTCCTCAATTACATTTCCAATGTTATCCCAAAAGTCCCCCATAGCGCCCCCCACTTCCCTACCCACCCATTCCCATTCTTTTGGCCCTGGCATTCCCCTATATTGGGGCATATAAAGTTTGCAAATCCAATGGGCCTCTCTTTCCATTGATGGCCGACTAGGCCATCTTTCGATACATATGCAGCTAGAAACAAGAGCTCCGGGGTACTGGTTAGTTCATCATGTTGTTCCAACTATAGGGTTGCAGATCCCTTTAGCTCCTTGGGTACTTACTCTAGCTTATCCATTGGGAGCCCTGTGATACATCCAATAGCTGACTGTGAACATCCACTGCTGTGTTTGCTAGGCCCCGGCATCGTCTCACAAGAGACAGCTATATTTGGGTCCTTTCAGCAAAATCTTGCTAGTGTATGCAATGGTGTCAGCATTTAGAAGCTGCTTATGGGATGGATCCCTGGATACGGCAGTCTCTAAATGGTCCATCCTTTCATCACAGCTACGAACTTTGTCTCTGTAACTCCTTCCCTGGGTGTTTTGTTCCCAATTCTAAGAAGGGGCACAGTGTCCACACTTTGGTCTTCATTCTTCTTGAGTTTCATGCGTTTAGCAAATTGTATCTCATATCTTGGTTATCCTAAGTTTTGGGCTAATATCCACTTATCAGTGAATACATATTGTGTGAGTTCTTTTGTGATTGTGTTACTTCACACAAGATGATGCCCTCCAGGTCCATCCATTTGGCTAGGAATTTCATAAATTCATTCTTTTTAATAGCTGAGTAATACTCCATTGTGTAACTGTACCATAATTTCTGTATCCATTCCTCTGTTGAGGGACATCTGGGTTCTTTCCAGTTTCTGGCTATTATAAATAGGGCTGCTATGAACATAGTGGAGCATGTGTCCTTTTTACCGGTTGGGACATCTTCTGGATATATGCCCAGGAGAGGTATTGCTGGATCCTCCAGTAGTACTATGTCCAATTTTCTGAGGAACCGCCAAACTGATTTCCAGAGTGGTTGTACAAGCTTGCAATCCCACCAACAATGGAGGAGTGTTCCTCTTTCTCCACATCCTCGCCAGCATCTGCTGTCACCTGAATTTTTGATCTTAGCCATTCTGACTGGTGTGAGGTGGAATCTCAGGGTTGTTTTGATTTGCATTTCCCTGATGATTAAGGATGTTGAACATTTTTTCAGGTGCTTCTCTGCCATTCGGTATTCCTCAGGTGAGAATTCTTTGTTCACATCTGAGCCACATTTTTTAATGGGGTTATTTGACTTTCTGGAGTCCACCTTCTTGAGTTCTTTATATATATTGGATATTAGTCCCTTATCTGATTTAGGATAGGTGAAGATCCTTTCCCAATCTGTTGGTGGTTTTTTTGTCTTATTGATGGTGTCTTTAGCCTTGCAGAAGCTTTGCAGTTTCATGAGGTCCCACTTGTCAATTCTCGATCTTACAGCACAAGCCATTACTGTTCTATTCAGGAATTTTTCCCCTGTGTCCATATCTTCAAGGCTTTTCCCCACTTTCTCCTCTATAAGTTTCAGTGTCTCTGGTTTTATGTGTAGTTCCTTGATCCACTTAGACTTGACCTTAGTACAAGGAGATAGGAATGGATCAATTCGCATTCTTCTACATGTTAACAACCAGTTGTGCCAGCACCATTTGTTGAAAATGCTGTCTTTCTTCCACTGGATGTTTTTAGCTCCCTTGTCCAAGATCAAGTGACCGTAGGTGTGTGGGTTCATTTCTGGGTCTTCAATTCTATTCCATTGGTCTATTTGTCTGTCACTATACCAGTACCATGCAGTTTTTATTACAATTGCTCTGTAGTAAAGCTTTAGGTTCGGCATGGTGATTCCACCAGAGGTTCTTTTATCCTTGAGAAGAGTTTTTGCTATCCTAGGTTTTTTGTTATTCCAGATGAATTTGCAGATTGCACTTTCTAATTCGTTGAAGAATTGAGTTGGAATTTTGATGGGGATTGATTTGAATCTGTAGATTGCTTTTGGCAAGATAGCCATTTTTACAATGTTGATCCTGCCAATCCATGAGCATGGGAGATCTTTCCATCTTCTGAGATCTTCTATAATTTCTTTCTTCAGAGACTTGAAGTTTTTATTATACAGATCTTTCACTTCCTTAGTTAGAGTCATGCCAAGATATTTTATATTATTTGTGACTATAGAGAAGGGTGTTGTTTCCCTAATTTCTTTGTCGGCCTGTTTATTCCTTGTGTAGAGAAAGGCCATTGATTTGTTTGAGTTAATTTTATATCCAGCTACTTCACCGAAGCTGTTTATCAGGCTTAGGAGTTCTCTGGTGGAATTTTTAGGGTCACTTATATATACTATCATATCATCTGCAAAAAGTGATATTTTGACTTCATCTTTTCCAATTTGTATCCCTTTGATCTCCTTTTGTTGTCGAATTGCTCTGGCTAGGACTTCAAGTACTATGTTGAATAGGTATGGAGAAAGTGGACAGCCTTGTCTAGTCCCTGATTTTAGAGGGATTGCTTCAAGCTTCTCACCATTTACTTTGATGTTGGCTACTGGTTTGCTGTAGATGGCTTTTATCATGTTTAGGTATGGGCCTTGAATTCCTGATCTTTCCAAGACTTTTATCATGAATGGGTGTTGGATCTTGTCAAATGCTTTTTCCGCATCTAACGAGATGACCATGTGGTTTTTGTCTTTGAGTTTGTTTATATACTGGATTAAGTTGATGGATTTCCGTATATTGAACCATCCCTGCATCCCTGGGATGAAACCTACTTGGTCAGGATGGATGATTGTTTTGATGTGTTCTTGGATTCGGTTAGCAAGAACTTTATTGAGGATTTTTGCATCAATATTCATAAGGGATATTGGTCTGAAGTTTTCTATCTTTGTTGGGTCTTTTTGTGGTTTAGGTATCAGAGTAATTGTGGCTTCATAGAATGAGTTGGGTAGAGTACCTTCTGTTTCTATTTTGTGGAATAGTTTGTGAAGAACTGGGATTAGATCTTCTTTGAAGGTCTGATAGAACTCTGCAGTAAACGCATCTGGTCCTGGGCTTTTTTTGGTTGGGAGACTATTAATGACTGCTTCTATTTCTTTGGGGGATATAGGACTGTTTAGATCATTAACATGATCTTGATTCAACTTTGGTACCTGGTATCTGTCTAGGAACTTCCCCATTTCATCCAGGTTCTCCAGTTTTGTTGAGTATAGCCTTTGGTAGAAGGATCTGATGGTGTTTTGGATGTCTTCAGGGTCTGTTGTTATGTCTCCTTTTTCATTTCTGATTTTGTTAATTAGGATGCTTTCTCTGTGCCCTCTAGTGAGTCTGGCTAAGGGTTTATCTATCTTGTTGATTTTCTCAAATAACCAGCTCCTTGATTGGTTGATTCTTTGAATAGTTCTTCTTGTTTCCACTTGGTTGATTTCGCCCCTGAGTTTGATTATTTCCTGCTGTCTACTCCTCTTGGGTGAATTTGCTTCCTTTTGTTCTAGTGCTTTTTAGGTATGTTGTCAAGCTGCTAATGTGTGCTCTCTCTAGTTTCCTTTTGGAGGCACTTAGAGCTATGAGTTTTCCTCTTAGAAATGCTTTCATTGCGTCCCATAAGTTTGGGTATGTTGTGGCTTCATTTTCATTGAACTCTAAAAAGTCCTTAATTTCTTTCTTTATTCCTTCCTTGACCAAGGTATCATTGAGAAGAGTGTTGTTCAGTTTCCACGTGAAGGTTGGCTTTCTATTATTTATTTTGTTATTGAAGATCAGCCTTAGTCCATGGTGATCTGATAGGATGCATGGGACAATTTCAATATTTTTGTATCTGTTGAGGCCTGTTTTGTGACAAATTATGTGGTCAATTTTGGAGAAAGTACCATGAGGTGCTGAGAAGAAGGTATATCCTTTTGTTTTAGGATAGAATGTTCTGTAGATATCTGCCAGATCCATTTGATTCATAACTTCTGTTAGTTTCACTGTGTCCCTGTTTAGTTTCTGTTTCCACTATCTGTCCATTGGTGAAAGTGGTGTGTTGAAGTCTCCCACTATTATTGTATGAGGTGCAATGTGTGCTTTGAGATTTACTAAAGTTACTTTAATGAATGTGGCTGCCTTTGTATTTGGAGCATAGATATTCAGGATTGATAATTCCTCTTGGAGGATTTTACCTTTGATGAGTATGAAGTGTCCCTCCCTGTCTTTTTTAATGACTTTGGGTTGGAAGTCAATCTTATCAGATATTAGAATGGCTACTCCAGCTTGTTTCTTCCTACCATTTGCTTGGAAAATTGTTTTCAAGCCTTTCATTCTGAGGTAGGGTCTATCTTTTTCTCTGAGATGAGTTTCCTGTAAGCAGCAAAATGTTGGGTCTTGTTTGTGTAGCCAGTTTGTTAGTCTATGTCTTTTTATCGGGGAGTTGAGTCCATTGATATTAAGAGATATTAAGGAAAAGTAATTGTTGTTTCCTGTTATTTTTGTTGTTAAAGTTGGCATTCTGTTCTTGTGGCTGTCTTTTTTAGGTTTGTTGAGGGATTACCTTCTTGTAGTTTCTAGGGCGTGGTTCCTGTCCTTTTATTGGTTTTTTTCTGTTATTATCCTTTGAAGGGCTGGATTCGTGGAGAGTTAATGTGTGAATTTGGTTTTGTCGTGGAATACTTTGGTTTCTCCATCTATGTTAATTGAGAGTTTGGCTGGGTATAGTAGCCTGGGCTGGAATTTGTGTTCTTTTAGTGTCTGTATAACATCCGTCCAGGATCTTCTGGCTTTCATAGTCTCTGGTGAAAAATCTGGTGTAATTCTGATAGGCTTGCCTTTATATGTTACTTGGCCTTTTTCTCTTACTGCTTTTAGTATTCTATCTTTATTTAGAGCATTTGTTGTTCTGATTATTATGTGTCGGGAGGTATTTCTTTTCTGGTCCAGTCTATTTGGAGTTCTGTAGGCTTCTTGTATGTTCATGGGCATCTCTTTCTTTAGATTTGGGAAGTTTTCTTCTATAATTTTGTTGAAGATGTTTGCTGGTCCTTTGAGTTGAAAATCTTCATTCTCATCCACTCCTATTATCCGTAGGTTTGGTCTTCTCATTGTGTCCTGTATTTCTTGGATGTTTTGAGTTAGGATCTTTTTGCATTTTACATTTTCCTTGATTGTTGTGCTGATGTTCTCTATGGAATCTTCTGCACCTGAGATTCTCTCTTCCATCTCTTGTATTCTGTTGCTGATGCTGGTATCTATGGTTCCAGATTCCTTTCCTAGGGTTTCTATCTCCAGTGTTGCCTCATTTGGGGTTTTCTTTATTGTGTCTACTTCCCTTTTTAGGTCTAGTATGGTTTTGTTCATTTCCCTCATCTGTTTGGATGTGTTTTCCTGTTTTTCATTAAGGACTTCTACCTGTTTGATTAGGTTATCCTGTTTTTCTTTAAGGATTTGTAACTCTTTAGCAGTGTTCTCCTGCAATTCTTTAAGGGATTTTTGTGCTTCCTCTTTAATGTCTTCCACCTGTTTAGCAGTGTTCTCCTGTATTTCTTTAAGTGTGTTATTAAAGTCCTTCTTGAAGTTCTCTACCATCATCAGGAGATATGCTTTTAGATCCGTGTCTAGCTTTTCAGGTGTGTTGGGGTGCCCTGGACTGGGCGAAGTGGGAGTGCTGGGTTCTGATGATGGTGAGTGGTCTTGGTTTCTGTTAGTAAGATTATTACGTTTACCTTTCGCCATCTGGTAATCTCTGGGGTTAGTTGTTGTCATTGTCACTGTTTAAAGATTGGAGCAGAAGCTGTGTTCCACTCACCAGCAGTCTCAAAATCCTGTGGCCCTACTCAGGCCGGTTTCTGCTTCCCTAACTAATGCAGTCTCAGGTCCCGCGCGCAATTGGATTGGAGCAGGAGCTGTGTTCCACTCACCAGAAGTCTTAAGATCCTGTGGCGGGTGTTGTGGGTAGCTGGCGAGTGTCACGCTGGTCTCTTCTTAATCACCACTAATTTCTTAGCTCCAGCAAACCAGCACCAACTCTCCCAGCAGTCTCCTTCTACTCTTGACTCTAAAGCCAGTGCCAAGTTCTGCTCTGTAACACTTTTCATTGCCAACCCAATGCCCACCTGTCCAGAACCCTTATTTCCCACGGATTAAGAGATGCCAACTGGGGCCAGTCTATGGCAAGTGACCTTTCTGTTGCTGTGATAAATCACAGTGACCAAAAGAAACTTATGAAAGAGTTTAATTTGAGTTTCAGAGGGAGAATCCAGCATGGTATGGAGGTATAGCAGAGGGAAACTAAATCAGGAACCCATGAGATTACATTTTCACCAAGTACAAAGCAGAGCACAACTGGAAACACTGTGAAACTCTGCACTGTCAAAGTTTATTGCTACCAGCACGGCTCCATGTAACAATTTTCCACAACAGTTAACCAATCAAGGAGAGCCTGTGTTTAAATATGTGTTCATCTGGGGGACATACATTATTCAAATTAACACAGCACTGTTTAGATCTATAAAAGACGCTCTGTTGTTGAAATCTTTTAGAGAATTCTAGTGATAATCATCATGTTTTCTTTAATGCTGATACAGTAATAAAATTTTTATCATTTAACTTGGTGGAGAGGTTTTCTAAATTGGAAGGTTTTATATTTAATTGTATTTCTAAACTGAAGGGTAAATAAGTGAAATTTTGGGTGGTTTTCTTCCTTTTAATTACAGTTTTCCCTCCTTATACTTTTGAGAATTGTTAAAACTTATATTTTCCTTTTAGTCTTTCTGTAATATCCATTTTAATTAAACATTTCCTTCCAGATGCAGCAATATTATTTAGGAGTCTAGAAAAGAACCTTGTGTGAAGTATTAACTATTTGTACACTAAGGTTCACATAAGTTACTCTAAGTCTGGTGTAAAGGACCTGACTGTATCCTGTAGATCCAAACATGGAAAGGTTATTTAAACTGTTCTCTCCAAATCCAGCCTGTGGATTAATTCTAACATAGGCACATGTTTGAAGATGAATCCAGTTATCCATCTCACCTCTAAATGGGCACTAAAAGAACCAGGTTAGCCTAGAGCACTGTATTTTCTTCACCAGTAACATTTCCTGTAGATATTTTTATACTGTAAAAGACATCCAGTTAGAGGTTTAAGTGCATGTTGAACTAAGGAACAGACAGACTCTCTGAACTTTGCCAAATGACCCAAGAGACAAGTAGCCCAACCATGATTATTTTTACCTTCATTTACATAGACAGTGCTTAAGAAGCATATCTGTAGATAATTATCTAAGGCCAAAAAGAAACTTGCTCTTAAGGACACACTTTTATTCTTGTTCCTTTTGAGACAGACCTGGTCTCATTGTGTTGTTTAGGCAGTCCTCAATCTTGAAATTCTATTGACTCTGACCCTTAATTATCTTGGACTATAGGTGTTTGCCTCCACACCCAGCTTCCTGGAACATTTTAAAACCTCACTTTTAGGGATGCTTTAATTGAAAAGCACAATTAACATTACTTTATATATTTAAAGATTTAATATGTGCATATTACATATGTACACACACACATATATATATATATATTCAAGTAAAACATTTTAAATAAAATGTTTTACTTGAAATATTTTCAAATAAAATAATTTAAGTAAAATATATATTATAGCTGTAGCTAAAACAATGTGTGCTAGGTGTTATATATAAAAAAGAGGTATGGAAATGTCACATAGTTGCTTTTTTGGAGAGTGACAATGTTGCTGTAGAGTTTTTCCAAAGCTAAGGAATATAATTCAGAGGACATGAATTGAATAAGGGATGGAGACCATGATGTCCAAGGAGAACTGGCATACATTAAGACATTAAAAGAACATCAATCTACACAGGTACAGCTGGAAAAATCAGAAGAGATAGAAATACAAAGACAGGGCAATTTAGATCTCAAGAGGCATAGAGGATAGACTCAAGTAAAAGTAACAGAGAAGGATTAATCTTCAGTGGGACTAGAAACATAGTGAATAATAAGAGCATGTAGGAGAAAGTGATTTCAGCAATCAGGAACATCTCTGTCACTCAGTGAACTAGCTGCTAGAGCTCTATGGCCCTGGTACAAAGTTCCAAATTCAGAAACTTCAGGGGAGAGAGACTGAAATATATTTCTATCAAGTATGTAAGTGGAACCCAGTCAGAAAGATTGTCATTCACAGGTTAAGAACAATTGAGAAAAAAAAAATGAAGATATGGTTGAAGCTAGTAGGAGTCTAACAAAGAACTGTAAGGAACAGTCCAGAAAATGAAACCATGTAAAACCTTGTTTGTAGCAGGCATTAATATTAGGAATTAAGGTATTCAATCAACATCATAATATAGCAGCATCTTAAAAAGAAATGAGGGAAATAAAAACTATGTCCTCATTTTTCTTCCTCTGCAGACCTATCATTGATAAGCCTTATTGACACAGTGCCTGTAGAAGAGCCTGCTAAAGCAGAAGGCAATGAGAAAGTTTGGGAGTAGATTGAGAATAACTAAAAAGCAAAGTGTATTTTAGAAAAAAACCCTATAATTTGATTTTTTCAGGCTTGTAAATATATTATTGTGGCCATAGATCTTCAGAGCATTGTAAATTTCTGAAAAAATTTAAGCAATGGTAATAAAATTTCTCTTTTTGTAACAAGACTCCACAGAACATAATACAGATGATAGATTAGAATGAATATATCATTATGCTGAAATATTAACATTGACAAGGTTGAGCAGTTTCTGAGTTATTTAAGAGACATGTCAAATAAGCTATGAAAGGATTGAGATATAAGTTTAAAACAACTACTGAATTTTGCTTGGAAAATATATTAACTTTTTATAACATGCACAAGAAGAAGTCTTCAGAAACAATAAGATCAGGGAAGATAAATGATGAATTGTTTAGGACTTGCTGCTTTTGAGGTAATTGTGAGATAATCATGATAAATATACTAGCTGGAGTAAGATAACTGTAAAACTCAGGGTTGAAGATACATATTGGTGAAAGTTCAGTATGCAAGAGCTAACTGAGATCACAGTGTATAACCTGAGGTAAGAAAAACAAACAATGTGAGGTCAGTGGTGCTGGTCAGTTACTAGAATGAGTTACTAAATTAGGAAGAAAAGTGCGTATTTTGACTTAGGCTGACTATAATCACCTCAGCTTAGTATGAGCACTAAATGTTGAGAAGCAAGGCAAGAAGAGGACACAGAAACATGAGGAAGTCACTGCTGAAATTATGTAAGCTTAGACTGTTGTCTAGCTACAAAAAGGAAGATGGCAAATTAGGTCCTGACAGAAATAATACAATAAATGAAAACCTTGAATGTATACCAGTGGCTTCAATGTAAAAATATGTTTTTTTAATATGTAAATAATGATGTCCACTTATTTTTCTGTGAGTTTGTGTTTGTGTGTATGTGTGTGTTTGTTTGTGTTTGTGTCTACCTGTGTGTGTAAGGCTCTTGTGAATTCTAGTCAATAATCATACCCCTTATAAATGGCTGTGGCCGCTAATCCATTATCTGGCATGCCATTTTCAATAGTTCTAACATATTATTTCCTATTTACTACTTTTGGCTCTATAATTTCCTTGAAGAAAAATACACACAAATAATCTATAAAGAAATTATAGAAAACTAATAATAATTTTAGTGACTTAACTCCACAAAGCCCAAATATAAGCATTGATAATATATAGAGAAAAGTTATACATTTAAGAGTCTGTGAGCTAAAAATGCCATGTTCTAATCAAATGAATTATCACAAATTTCTAGAGAGAGCTTATTGAAATGCCTGGGGTAATTGCTGTACATATTCTCATAAATAAGCACATTGATTTGTATTTGAAAACCAACTTTCTACCTGTAAAGTATATCTGGCTTTACTGTAACTGAACCTGTATTATAGGTTCTTGCTTCAGTTAAATATTTCATAATTACCACCTTTTTGCTGCACAGAATTGTTGTTACAAAATTTAGTTTATAAACTTGGCCAGAACAATGCAAATACAATGTAAGCATTTTATAAATCTTTTTTTATAAAAAGTTAATATACTTTTTGGATACTATAGACCTCCTGCTATAATATTCAAGGAAACAAACAAACAGACACACATCAGACACCACATCATGATACTGTAGACAAAACGTCACCAGGCATATCTTTTATCTCTAACTTTACAAAAATAAAAACCAGTAAATAGTTATTTTTGGTTAAAGAGCCTGTAGTAATTTACTACTTAGCCATCATAATTACTATTAGAAAGGATACGGAAAATGTGGTTCATTTACACAATGGAATACTACTCAGCTATTAAGAACGAGGACAACCTCAGTTTTTTAAAGCAATTGGATTGAACTAGGAAATATCATCCCGAGTGAGGTAACTCAGACCTAAAAGGACATGTATTCTATGTACTCAGTAATAGTGGATATTACCCTCCCCACCCCCCAAAATTTACAGAATACCCAAGATACGGTCCACAGAACTCAAAATGTCAACCAGCTGAAAGGCCCAAGTAAGGATGCCTCAGTCCCACTTGGGAGGGAGAAGCAAGTAATCACAACTGGAAAGGGAGGGAGGGCCCTGAGAGGTAAACTAGACTAGGGACTGTGGGGATAAGAAGGGAACCTGATATAATATTGGGTAAGGGAAAAGGACTGAAGCCCTGAAGACCAGCAGAAATAATGGAAACAGACAACCTCAGGAGGTAGGAGGGAGACCTTCCAGAATGTACTACAGTCCTGGGAGGTTAGAGACTCTCAGGAATCAAAGGCAGGGACCCTAGATGAAATGCCCTATAGTAGGGAAAGGGAATTTATAGAGTCTACCTCCAGCAGGAAGACAAGGCACCAAGTGAGGGAGGAGGTTGCCATCTCACAAATGGCTCACAAAAAGAGACCTATCATGTATGCCCTCCGAAAAACCCAACAAGCAGCTGAAAGTGTCAGATGCAGATATTTGCACCCAGTCAATAACCAGAAGCTGCTGACCGACCCCTATGCTTGAATTAGGGAAAGGCTGGAAGAAGCTGAGGAGGGTGACCCTGTAGGAGTACCAGCAGTCTCAATTCACCTGGACCCCAGAGATCTCTCAAACACTGAACCACCAACCAGGCAGCATACACTAACTGATATGAGGTCCCCAGTACATATACAGCAGAGGACTGTTGGGTCTGGGTTCAGTCAGAAAAGATGCACTTAACCCTCAAAAGACTGGAGGCTCCAGGGAGTTTAGAGGTCTAGTTTTATGGGTGGTGGTTGGTAGGGATATCCACGTGGAGATAGGGGGCTGGGGAGGAGGTAAGGGATCTGGAACAGTAGGAGTGTAGGGCAGGGAGGGGAAATATAATCTGGAGTGTAAATAAGTAAGTAAGTAAATAAATAAATAGATAAAGATTTTTTTAAAAAGAAAGAATTTTAGCAAATAATGAAGAGAATGCAAGTCAAGACTAGGAAGTGAATATGGCTAAATTTATTATATATGCAAATGAGACTTAAATAACAAAAAATAAAGTAAAATTTGATAAAAATAATGATGAGCAAAATATCTGCAGGTACTACTCTGTCATAAAGATGTTTTCATGGTTTACTTTTTTCAATATTGGGAATTAAGCATAATACGTTTCTAGTGCTAGGCAAGGAATTTTCCATTTTACTTCTTCCCAAACTTACTTTGCCTTTTATTTAAAACAGGTTCTCACTAAACTTTCTAAGTTTGTCTTAAACTTGTGATTCTCTTGTCCCATCCTCCCAAGTAGTTGAGGTTATTGACCCCAGCTACCTGAACTACCAGGCTTAACAACAAAATAACTTTTTAAAGAGAATCACTTTCATTATTTTCTGTAATTATTACATATGTATCATTAGCTGTATTATATTTATTATCAAGGAATTTCTCAAACAAAACAAATGTCACAAATACATGAAATAAAATGCAGTTCTATACTCTAATATATAAAATCTTATTATAAAAATTATTTCAAGGAAAACTGTCAACTAAGAAATTTTGAAATAGTTCTTTTCTGGCTCATAAAGAATGCCTATTTTGTCAATGAAATCAAGTTAATAGTAAATATTTTAGACTTTAGCCAGTTAATAAAATTTCTGTTCTTATGGTTGAATATGCTTATGTTTTCTTTTTATGCATTAATTCTTTTTTCATAGATACAATAATCTCCAAGCATTTTCTATGAACATAAGAGATTTCAAATTTGCTTTTTTTTTCTTGCTTAATAAAGAAGTAAGCACTGAGGAAATCAAGAATTCACTGTTGGGAAATCACATCATAATGGAAAAATTAAGACCAGCCATCTGAAAATATCAAACCACTTGATATAAAATAATTCAGTGCAGATCATTTTCAAAGAGGAATATAAAATCTTTGAGGATTTTATTTGTTTGTTACAAAAAATTCTGACTTCAAGATATACTCAGAGCAATAATGATTAAAAAAAAATAACAACCAACTATTGGTACAGAGACAGACCAGTAGATCAATGGAATAGAATTGAAGACCCAGAAATAAACCCACACACTATGGACACTTGATCTTTGACAAAGAAGCCAAAAACATACAGTGAAAAAAGAATACTTCTTAGTAAATGGTCCTGGTCTAACTAGAAGTATGCATGTAGAAGAGTGCAAATTGACCCATTTTTAAATCTCCTTGTATAAAGCTCAACTCCAAGTGGATCAAGGACCTCCACATAAAACCTAATAGAAGAGAATCTAATAGAAGAGAACATGGGAAATAGCCTGGAACCCATAGGCACAGGAGAAAATTTCCTGAACAGAACAGTAATGGCTCATTCTCCAAGTTGTTTGACAATGATTGACAAATGGGAACTCATGAAACTGAAAAGCTTCTGTAAGGCAAAGCTCACTGTCAATAAGACAAATGGCAACCTACAGAATGGGGAAAGATATTTCCCAACCCTGCATATAATACAGGGCTAATACCCTAAATACACAAAAAACTCAAGAAGGTAGGCCCAGGAAACCCAAATAACCCAATTAAAAAATGGGGTACAAAGCTAAACAAAGAATTCTCAACTGAGGAATCTCAAATGGCCAAGAAGCAGCTTAGAAATGTCCAACATCTGTAGTCATCAGGGAAATGAAAATCAAAATGACCCTGAGATTTCACCTTACACCAAGCAGAACAGCTAAGATAAAAACTCAAGTGAGAACAGATGCTGGTGGATATGTGAAGGAAGAATACTTCTCTATTGCTGTTGGGATTACAAGCGGGTACAAATACTTTGGAAATCAATCTGGAGGATCCTCAGAAATTTGGACATAGTACTACCTGAGGACCCAGCTATACCAATCCCGGGCATATACCCAAAAGGTGTTCTACCATATCACAAGAATATGTTCTCCACTATCTTCATAACAGCTCTATTTATAATAGCCAGAAGCTGGAAACAACTCAGATGTCCCTCAACAGAAGAATAGATACAGAAAATATGGTTCATTTACACAATAGAATACTACTCAGCTACTAAAAACAACAATTTCATGAATTTTGCAGGCAAATGGATGGAACTAGAAAATAGCATCCTGAGAAAGGTACTCCAGATCCAAATGGACATACATGGTATGTATGTACTGATTAGTGAATATTAGCCGTAAAGTTCAGAATATTCATACACCATATGAAGCTTAACAAGAAGAAAGGGCGAAGTGTGGATGTTTCAGTCCCACTTAGAAGGGAGAATGGAATAATGATAGGAGGCAAAGAGATGGGGAGAGAAAAAAGGGGTCAGGATCAAGTATAGGAAGAAACAGGAGAAAATTCCAGGGGGGGCAGGAAAATAACTGAAATTATGTAGCAGTGAGTAGTGGGGATAGTGAGGTTGGGGAACCACTAGAAAGTCCAAGAGCCCATGGATGAGAAAGACTTCCAGGATCCAATGGGGATAACATTAGCTGAAATGCCCAACAGTAGGGAGATAGAACATGAAGTGTGGAAAAACATGGTCCAAGTTGACGGATGGGGCCACCCAAACATCTCAAAAATTTTAACCCAGAATTGTTCCTGTCTAAAGGAAATACAGGGACAAAAATGGAGCAGAGACTGAAGGAAAGACCCTACAGAGACCATCCTACCTTGGGATCCATTCTATTCACAGACAACAAACCTAGGTACTATTACTGATGCTAAGATATATCTGCAGACAGGAACTTGTTATAGCTGTTCCCTGAGAGTTTATAAGAGCACCTGACTAATACAGATGCAGATATTAACAGACAACCATTGGATTGACACCAACTAGGGACCTCAATGGAAGAGTTAGTGGAAGGAGTTTAGGGTCTAAAGGGGATTGCAAGCCAATAGTAATAACAATATTAACTAAACAAACCACCCACAGTTTCCAGAGACTAAACAACCAATCAATGAGTATACATGGAGACATCCATGGCTCCAGATACATATGTAGCAGAGGACTGACTTATCTGGCATAAGTGAAGAGAAGGTGCTTGGTCCTGGGGAGCCCTGATACTCCATAGAAGGGGATTCTAGAAGGTTGAGATGGGATTGGGTGAGTGTGCAGTGGATCACCTTCTTAGAGGCAAAGGAGATGGGGAAGAGGTGCAGGTTTCAGGGGTGGAAGACATGGAAGTGGTACAGCAATTGAAAAAAGTTAAAAGTGAAATATATGCTTTTTTAATAAAATGACTGAAAATATATAACAAACAACCAAAAATGATAGGAATATTGAAACGATACTCACATGATCGATTAGCTCACGAACCATTCCATTCCATTGTCCATTCACATCATCCTGGGCTCCATATTTTCCATCCTCCACAAGCCTAATTTCATATGTAAAGCCAAGGATTGTAGATAACTCTCGAAGAAGATCAATACAGTAGCCTTCAAATCGATCATTCCCATAGAGAGGTTTGTCAGACTTCTTAAACAGGACATACGGTTCTTCCTGAAATATTAAACATGAAACAGTGATACACCAGTCAACCAGCACACAGTATCAGAACAATGTATTTTCTTGGAAGACAGAAAATATTTCAATAATTTAGGAAAACAGTCAATTTTATTTTCTTCTGATTCTTCTTAGCACAGTTTAAATACTAAGAATGGAGATATTATTACCTTTATTAAGAAGGTGAATCCCAAATTAGGAAAAAGAGGCAAGATATTAAAAACTTTGAACGTAAGTTGGAGCATGAGAAAAAGGCTTACAGAACAATAAGACATAGAAGAATTCATGATAAGAACAATGTTTAACTTGACATTCAGTGCAGAGAGGGAGAAGTGTTGCACAGGCTGAGAATGAGAAACTTGAGTTAAGTCCTGTGAGTGTCCAGTGCAGCAATCAGTATAAACATATATATGCCTAGGTATAAAGAGAGTATACAGTCAATCCACACTGAATGTGTCCAATCTTGCTAAGTGCAAATAGAATTCAGACTCTAGTATATTTGAGGAGCAGATGGCATTAACATATGGCATGTTATTGCTGTAGCTGCCTTTTCTCATCTAACTCATATCAATCATTAATGATTTTAACATGTCCACATTTTGTCTGTAGTAAAATTTTATATAAGTTTAAAAATACAGTATGTAATCTTCTCAGATTTGTTTCCCATCGTTTGTAATGTGGATTTCGGATTCCTCTATGTCCTTTTTAGACTGATAGCTCATTTCCCATATGTCTGAATAATACTGAATTATTCATATGTACATCAGTTACTTGTCAATTTAATTAAAATTCTGAGAAAGATCTATAAAGCTGCAATATACAAATGTCTCAAATTTTGTGTCAACAAATACCTTTGCAATTTATTTGGGTATACAATAGGGAACATGAATGCTGTACCTTTGGTATGGGATTCTATATTTCATAAAAATCAATATTTCAAACCAGTGGGAGCATCTTGAGACTAGTTATAGTCTTCATCAATACCATGATCCGTTGGAGACTTTTGTACATTATAAATGGAAAATTGTGACTTCTCACTATGTTTTTAATTTGTAATTCCAAGATGACCTATGATGTTGAACAGGTTTTCAAAAGCGTCAACACTGTTCTATCAGGACAGTTTTATAATTATCTCTTAAATTTCTGGTGAGGCGAAATATGGATCTCAAGTCTCAAAGCTAAAACAATTGTGAACATCTGAAAGTAGTCAAAGGAGTATAAACCTATTGTGTCATTTTTAATTATGTGAAACATATCTTCTCATCTTTTCTATTTTGCTTTAACACTAGTATGTTATTTGAAAGAGACCATAATTAGTACATTTATATAAAATTAGTTAAAAGCAATAAGAACCGAAAATCATTCTGTATGTATTCCAGGAGCAAAACACGTGGATTCCCTCTTTGGTAAGTTGGTTTCTGTAATATCATCAAATTTACAAACACCATTGAACATATTTAAAATGTATTCCTTATAGGCAAATAGGTTGCTACAAGCATGGCATATACCCTCCATCAAAGGACAATTCCCTTTCCCCCATGGCTTTCCAGTTCAACATAATAGAGAACACTGTTTTGAAAAACACATCCTATGTATATTTCCTCCATACTATAGAATAAAAGGCAGCCATAGGCTGACACCACCTTTTCTATTCTATATTTCTGTTAATCCTTCCACTAACTTTAAATAGGTTTAAATATGTGTTATATTTGGTAGTGCTGCATATATATTTAGTCTATACAAACAAATAATAATACATACTACATATTGAAAATTCATATAGCAGGATAGTCAAAAGTAACACTGTGTGACAGATGAGAGGTTTATAGAAAAATGACTACTGCAGTGGACAGATGCAAACAAAGCTCTAGCCAACAAGAAAAGCCATCGTTCTTGAACTAGAGGAAAACAAATATTAGAAACTTCTGAAATACATAAGTGCTTCTATTCTGTTACAGTGTGGTAGCAACAAATCCATAGTTCCTGAAATCATATAAAGATTGCTGAATATTTAGAGGAGAAAATCACAATACCCTGTAGAGGAGAGAATAGACTGAAAGTTCTGGGTAGTTAGAATGATAGTCAAATGAATCATGGAAGGAAGTAAATTGATTCTACAGAATTAATACTCTGATTTTAATCATATTACTATTTGGAAGTAAATTGATAATGTTTGGTTGTCTTTATTCCAATGGCACAGATTAAGTAACTTAAATTCCATGCACTAAACAATAATGCTAGTTGACATTTCCTAAGCACTTAGTTCTATGCTTGGACTTGTTCTAAGTCCTTTAATTATGTATTTCTCATAATGACTACATGATATCAGTGGCATTATAATTTCCATTTTACACAAGGCAAACTGAAAAGGACAATGTTAAGATTTTCTTTTTAATTTTTGCCAATGACCAACAGCCAGCAGTTTTTCATACTCCTGGAACACTTAGGAAAAGGCCTACCTATTAATTTATCTTTAGCAATCATTTTCACACTTCAGATGAATGCATAATTATGTATAACTCATTATGTAACTGAATACATGTTGTATTGCTTTATGATTTTTAATCAACTGGGATTAGACATCGGGCTATACTACATGCAAAATGGTATTGTTTATTGAAAATATAATCAAGTCACCATTACATAAGAGACCAAGGGCATCATTGCAGAAGAGAGTAAAGAATAAACACATAATAAAGAAAACTAATTTTCTAGGTAAAAAAAGTAACACACTTTTCTGAACAAAACACATTTAAAATGAATATACTTAGAGAATGTGTGAAAATAGCATGTTATTCATCAGGTTAAAGAAGCAATACATGAGTATTTCTACTGTTAATGTTAAGTCATAATTGTCACTATTTTATATTTTTGTTCCAAAATATTAAGTCTTTTCAATGAAAATGAATATTTTGTATGTACTAGACAACTTTTAACAATTAAGTATAAATTTTGCATATGTGAGATATATAAAGGATACGTGTAAGAAATTAAAATAGTAATATAAC
Source organism: Mus caroli (assembly GCF_978045245.1). NCBI lineage: Eukaryota > Metazoa > Chordata > Mammalia > Rodentia > Muridae > Mus > Mus caroli. The sequence goes on from NW_028227264.1 coordinate 47,737,842, forward strand.
TTCAGAAGTTTTATGCCATTTAATCTCATTCATCTGATTGTCCAATTGGCCATTCTATATATTGCCTAATTTTATGTATCTATAAGCCAAGAAAAAAGCTCATGTCACGGGGAAATAAATTTATTGATCCCTAGCTGATTAAAACGTTTACATACCTTGCACATCACTAGAAATAAAACTTTGGACAGATATACCTTGTTAGTATTTATGGTTCTCCACAATGTCAAGTGTTACTGTCCTCATATTTAATTCTGATAAGTAAGCCATAGTTTTCCACCTGGGATTCCTATCTCCAGCTATATTGTGTCAAAGATAGTTTTACATCAAGTTATGACGCTCTTTTAAAGTCTCTTTCTCTGTTTCACGTGGCATATGGATAAATTACAACCTTGTGTACAAGAAAGAAAAATGGTACCAGAAGCAATTACTGTATCACACACCAAGTTCAATGAATAATATGATAAAACTCTCCTGGGCAACTTTAGCAATTTCTCATGTGCTTTCATATCTGAACATCAGCATTTGCTGGAAGTAAAGGCACCACATTCCTCTGACATGAGTAATAAGGATTTTTTCAGCATTTCCATGGTCGAGCCCAATTTTAAGGAACACACCAATACCTCATGTATTTTTATCTGCATTAAACTGGGAGTTGGCACAGAATGAATCTAAAATGAATTCCTGAAAAAGTGATATATTTTAAGGGTGAAGGGAACAAAATGTTTTATTTAAATAAAATAAGACTTCTAATTAACTTTTACAAAATCTATAAATAATATGTTCCTTAGGTCTTATCTGGGGTTCAGTTATTTTTCAAATGCTGGCTCATTGAAATAGTTGCCATCCCATAATATTCAAAATCAAGGGGAAATAAAATGAAAATTAATTTTAATGTGAATCATACTTTTTAAGATGAAACTGATTAACTTATTTCACTCAAGATGCATTGAATTTCTAAATATTTTAAGCATTTCCCTAAGCTCTAGGGTGGGTGAACACAGAAAAATATGACCTCATAAAAATACAAATCTCTATAAATGAAAAAAAACTATATTCACTTTTTCAAATCAGTCAATGATTTGAAATTCCTATTTATAATATCAGTATTATTTACATGCCTATATTATTTTATTAACCACCACAAATGGCGTGTTTTCTTTAATAACTGTACTTCTTGTGAGACATGTCATGCTATATGAACATTTTGGAGGATTATCAAAACTCCAGCATAGGTAATGTTCTGTTCCACAGATCATGTACTTGGGAAAATAAAAGGTAATAGTCACGTAGCCTAGTATGGTTCTGAACCTATCTTAAAACCAAAAGACTTTTAACTGTGGTTAGAGGCAATAAACTGAAAACCCACTTATATATTAATCTCAAAGCATTCTGGATGAATCATTGATGATTCATAACATTTCTGTAATGCTGATAAGAAAACATCTAAAAATATTGCATCTTCATGGAGCAAATGAAAAAAGTCTAATGATAATGTGTTAAAATATAGATTAATGGTTTATATTTTCTTCAAAATAGCTTATATCCTTTACATTTGTCAGCTTTATATAAAACATATTAACACTCTATCAATTTTCTCACACAGTAAACACCTTAATTAATAATATGAGAGAAAACTAAATTTTTAAGAGTGTAAACACCTCAGAAGTTATAAAATATAAAGGAAAGAAAGCAGCATTTCATCAAAGTCTCTTCCATTGAAGTAATATGCAAAATTTGAAATTCTTTTAGGACTCTTCATGTATAATGTGAGAACAAGACAACAGTAAAAATCCCCAATAGGAAAATTTGTTTTCATTTGACATATTTGTGACTTATATAAGCCACAACAGATGGCTTATAGAAATATTGACTTGTAAAATGTGGCCAAAATGATTAGTAAATTAGCTTGTTCTTCAACAGCCTGAAGCTTTAAATTTTTGACAAGATGCATGTGGATATATGAATTTGAAAGCTCTATGCTGAAAAATAAGTATAAAATATTGTAATTTTGTTCTATTTGCTGCTTACTCTTGCTTTGGCTAGCAATTCAGTTCCTTTACTGACATTAGAAACTATATCTATGGGATTCCAACATATATTGCAGACCTGCTATAAGACATAAAGCATTGTGGACTCAATAATTCCTAGATTCTTGTGTCTTTCATTAGAAATGGCCACTGTTGTACTGTGTTCCAGCCTGTGAAACATCATAAAGCATATCCTTTCTATATTTTGTCGGTCCATTTTTATCTGTTTCACTAGATAACATTTACTATTAAAATGACTAAATACTGAATATTTGGAGTTTTGCAATTTATAGTTTTGCCTACTCAATTCATCCATTATGAAGTAAAGAGTGCAACAAAGGACAAAAGCAAAATTTCAATAATTGTGGCATCCAGTAAATGATCACAAAGAAAGATTGTGACTGAGCTTAGTGCTGCAGTGCAGTGATTGATTAGCAAGTATGACTTCTGGGTCAGATGCTCTTTACAGATATAACCAAACCAAATAAAGGTAACATGAAGCTAGCCACACTAAAGACAACAAAACACTTTCAACCATAGGGAAAGGGACTATTATGAATAGGAAAACTGGAGACTTTTTTCCATATGATCCAGGAAGCTACTTTCAGCCACTGCCATTGGTGATCATTAAAAGTATTTTTCCACTTATTTTATTACTTTAGAATTCATATATGAGTATTATATCTATATCATTTTCATCCTCAGTCTCCTTTTAACATTTTCCATTACTCTCAAACTTCATTACATATTCTATCATTATTCTTGCTACAAAACATATATACATATGAGCTCATTCATATATAAATACAACCAGTTGAGTCCATTTGATGTTGATATATATATATGTGTGTGTGTGTGTGTGTGTGTGTGTGTGTGTGTGTGTGTGTGTATGTGTGTGTTTAGGTAGGTAGGGCTGTCCACTCAGGAATCAGTTACATTTTACATATAATTTCAAAGATAATAATTTGCTTTTTGATATAGCTGCTCCTCTCTACCTGCTTTACATCTGGTTGTGATTTTCACAGAAAAACATAATTAGATTTAAAAATCCCTCGGAATGGCATTAGAAAAGGAAGTTGTGCAATGATTTCCTACTGAGGTAAATGGAGAAAATGTTCAAAATCATCTCTTGAGAAGGGATATAGAGAAAACTTCATTAGCATGTGCTGAAGATGACAAATATATCACAGGAGAAAACACATTAATATACACATCATAGTGCCTGTGGAGAAAGCAATTAATAATAGCATTGAATACTGCATTCAGTTTTTACTTTCCTTCATATCCACTAAATTACTATTTGTTGATAATTTATATTAAGAGATACTGCTATATTTTGCAAATTTTTATCTGTGGTACAGAGAAATTTAACTTACATATTACTTTTACTCTTATTTTTGAGATGCAGCAACTTAACCAAAGGAAATGACCTACTAGTTCATTTCCTATTAGTTCACATCTAAGCTTTCTCATTTCCCATTGTCCTTTCAACTTAAAAACCTAACTCTTTATCTCTTCCAGAGCCTGTGATGATTGATTATAGAGTTGTTCAGTATCCATGAGTCTCTAGGCTTTCTATTGTTTCTATTGTTGAAGTCCAGCTTGACTCTAAGGCTGTCTGATATGATACAATCATTTTTCTTGTGTCTCTTTAGGCTTGCTATTTGACCCAGTATATGGTCAATTTTAGAGCAACTTCCATGAGGTGCTGAGAAAAAGATATATTCTTTTGTTTTGGGGTGAAGTACTCTGTAGATATCTGTTAGGTCCATTTGATTCAAAACCTCTGTTAGTTTCATTATTTCACTGTTTAGTTTCTGTCTCAAAGACTTGTCAACTGTTGAGAGTAGGGTGTTGAAGTCTCCGACTAGCAATGTGTGATTTAAGTTTAGTAATGTTTCTTTTATGAATGTGGGGGAGCATTTGGAGCATGGATGTTCAGAATAAAAATGTAATGTTGGTGGACTTTTTTTTTTCTTTCATGATCATGAAGTGTTTTTCCCCCATCAACTTTTGGTTGAAAGTCTATTTTATTACATTTTCAAATGGCTACTCCAGCTTTTTTATTGGATCCATTTCTTTAGAAGACATTTTTTTCCAGCCATTTACTCCGAGGTAATTTGTACATTTTTTTTTGAGGTATTTTTTTTTTGTACACAGTAGACTGTTGGATGCTGTTTAAGTATCTACTCTATTAGCCTGTGCCTTTTTATTTGGAAATTGAGACCATTGATGCTGAGAGATATTAATGACCAATGAGTGTTAGTTCCTGTTTATTTTGATGTTGGTGATAGTACTTTGTGTGTGTGTATGTGGTGTATGTTTGTGTGTGTGTGTGTGTGTGTGTGTGTATGTGTGTGTGTATGTGCATGTGTGTGAGTGTTTCTCTTCTTTTGGTTTTGCTAGTTTTGAATTGTTTATTTTTTTGTGTTTTCTTGGGGATAGTTACCATCCTAGTGATGGAGTTTCCCTTCTAATATACTTTACAAAGCTTGGATTAGTCGAAAGATACTGTTTAATTTTTTTTTCATGGAATGCCTTGTTTTCTCCATTTATGATGATTAAAATTTTTGCTGGGTATAGGAGTCTGTGTTGGCATCTGTGGTATTTTGGACACTATAAGACATCTGTACAGACTTTTATCTTTTAACATCTCTGTTAAAAAGTCTGGTGCAACTCTAATAGATCTGCCTTTGTATGTTATTTGTCCTGTATTTCTTATGACTTTTAATATTTTTTCTTTGTTTTGTACTTTTAGTGTTTTGATTATTTTGTGGCAGAGGATTTTTATTCACTCTAGTTGATGCTCTGTGAGGTTCTTGTATGTTTAAAGGCATTTCTTTCTTTAGGTTAGTGAAATTTTCTTCTATAATTTTGTTGAAGATATTTTCAGGGCCTTTGAGTTGGGAGTCTTCTACTTCTTCTATTCCAATTATTCTTTTTTTTAATTTTTAATATTTTTTATTACATATTTTCCTCAATTACATTTCCAATGCTATCCCAAAAGTCCCCTATAACACCCCCCCCCCACTACTCTACCCAACCATTCCCATTTTTTTTGGCCCTTGCGTTCCCCTGTACTGGGGCATATAAAGTTTGTGTGTCCAATGAGCCTCTCTTTCCAGCGATGGCCGACTAGGCCATCTTTTGATACATATGCAGCTAGAGTCAAGAGCTCCGGGGTACTGGTTAGTTAATAATGTTGTTCCACCTATAGGGTTGCAGATCCCTTTAGCTCCTTGAGTACTTGGGTACTCTAGCTCCTCCATTAGGAGCCCTGTGATCCATCCAATAGCTGACTGTGGGCATCCACTTCTGTGTTTGCTAGGCCCCGGCATAGTCTCATAAGAGACAGCTATATCTGGGTCCTTTCAGCAAAATCTTGCTAGTGTATGCAATGGTGTCAGCGTTTGGAGGCTGATTATGGGATGGATCCCCGGATATGGCAGTCTCTAGATGGTCCATACTTTTGTCACAGCTCCAAACTTTGTCTCTGTAACTCCTTCCATGGGTGTTTTGTTCCCAATTCTAAGGAGGGGCACAGTGTCCACACTTTGGTCTTCATTCTTTTTGAGTTTCATGCGTTTAGCAAATTGTATCCTATATCTTGGGTATCCTAAGTTTTGGGCTAATATCCACTTATCAGTGAGTACATATTGTGTGAGTTCCTTGTGATTGTGTTACCTCACTCAGGATGATGCCCTCCAGGTCCATCCATTTGGCTAGGAATTTCATAAGTTCATTCCTTTTAATAGCTGATTAGTACTCCATTGTGTAAATGTACCACATTTTCTGTATCCATTCCTCTGTTGAGGGGCATCTGGGTTCTTTCCAGCTTCTGGCTATTAAAAATAAGGCTGCTATGAACATAGTGGAGCATGTGTCCTCCTTACTGGTTGGGATATGTTCTAGATATATGCCCAGGAGAGGTATTGCTGGATCCTCCTGTAATACTATGTACAATTTTCTGAGAAACCGCCAGACTGATTCCCAGAGTGTTTATACAAGCTTGCAATCCCACCAACAATGGAAGAGTGTTCCTCTTTCTCCACATCCTCGCCAGCATCTGCTGTCACCAGAATTTTTGAGCTTAGCCATTCTGACTGGTGTGAGGTTGTTTTGATTTGCATTTCCCTGATGATTAAGGATGTTGAACATTTTTTCAGGGCTTCTCTGCCATTCGGTATTCCTCAGGTGAGAATTCTTTGTTCAGTTCTGAGCCCCATTTTTTAATGGGGTTATTAAATATTCTGGAGTCCACCTTCTTGAGTTCTTTATATATGTTGGATATTAGTCCCCTAACTGATTTAGGATAGCTAAAGGTTCTTTCCAAATCAGTTGGTGGCCTTTTTGTCTTATTGACAATGTCTTTTGCCTTGCAGGAGCTTTGCAGTTTCATGAGGTCCCATTTGTCAATTCTGGATCTTACAGCGCAAGCCATTGCTGTTCTATTTAGGAATTTTTCCCCTGTGCCAATATCTTCAAGGCTTTTCCCCACTTTCTCCTCTATAAGTTTCAGTGTCTCTGGTTTTATGTGAAGTTCCTTGATCCACTTAGTTTTGACCTTAGTACAAGGAGATAGGAATGGATCGATTCAAATTCTTCTACATGATAACAACCAGTTGTGCCAGCACCATTTGTTGAAAATGCTGTCTTTCTTCCACTGGATGGTTTTAGGTCCCTTTTCGAAGATCAAGTGACCGTAGGTGTGTAGGTTAATTTCTGGGTCTTCAATTGTATTCCATTGGTGTACTTGTCTGTCACTATACCAGTACCATGCAGTTTTTATCACAATTGCCCTTTAGTAAAGCTTTAGGTCAGGTATGGTAATTCCACCAGAGGTTCTTTTATCCTTGAGAAGAGTTTTTGCTACCCTAGGTTTTTTTGTTATTCCAGATGAATTTGCAGATTGCTCTTTCTAATTCGTTGAAGAATTGAGTTGCAATTTTGATGGGAATTGCATTGAATCTGTAGATTGCTTTTGGCAAGATAGCCAATTTTACAATGTTGATCCTGCCAATCCATGAGCATGGGAGATCTTTCCATCTGATGAGATCTTCTTTAATTTCTTTCTTCAGAGACTTGAAGTTTTTATCATACAGATCTTTCACTTCCTTAGAGTCACGCCAAGATATTTTATATTATTTGTGACTATTTAGAAGGGTGTTGTTTCCCTAATTTCTTTCTCAGCCTGTTTATTCTTTGTGTAGAGAAAGACCATTGACTTGTTTGAGTTAATTTTATATCCAGCTACTTCACTGAAGCTGTTTATCAGGTTTAGGAGTTCTCTGGTGGAATGTTTAGGGTCACTTATATATACTATCATACCATCTGCAAAAAGTGATATTTTGACTTCATCTTTTCCAATTTGTATCCCTTTGATCTCCTTTTGTTGTCGAATTGCTCTGGCTAGAACTTCAAGTACTATGTTCAATAGGTAGGGAGAAAGTGGGCAGCCTTGTCTAGTCCCTGATTTTAGTGGGATTGCTTCAAACTTCTCACCATTTACTTTGATGTAGACTACTGGTTTTGCTGTAGATTGCTTTCATCATCTTTAGGTATGGGCCTTGAATTCCTGATCTTTCTAAGACTTTTATCATGAATGGGTGTTGGATCTTGTCGAATGCTTTTTCTGCATCTAATGAGATGATCATGTGATTTTTGTCTTTGAGTTTGTTTATATAATGGATTACATTGATGGATTTCCGTTTATTAAACCATCCCTGCATCCCTGGAATAAAACCTACTTGGTCATGATGGATGATTGCTTTAATGAGTTCTTGGATTCTGTTAGGGAGAATTTTATTGAGTATTATTGCATCGATATTCATAAGGGAAATTGGTCTGAAGTTCTCTATCTTTCTTTGATCTTTCTATGGTTTAGGTATCAGAGTAATTGTGGCTTCATAGAATAAGTTGGGTAGAGTTCCTTCTACTTTTATTTTGTGGAATAGTTTGTGCAGAACTGGAATTAAATATTCTTTGAAGGTCTGGTAGAACTCTGAACTAAACCCACCTGGTCCTGGATTTTTTTTTTGGCTGGGAGACTATTAATGACTGCTTCTATTTCTTTAGGGGATATGGGACCATTTAGATGTTAACTTGATCCTGATTTAACTTTGGTACCTGGTATCTGTCTAGAAATTTGTCCATTTCATCCAGGTTTTCCAGTTTTGTTGAGTATAGCCTTTTGTAGAAGGATCTGATGGTGTTTTAGATTTCTTCAGGATCTGTTGTTATGTCTCCCTTTTCATTTCTAATTTTGTTAATTAGGATGTTGTCCCTGTGTCCTCTAGTGAGTCTAGCTAAGAGTTTATCTTTCTTGTTGATTTTCTCAAAGAACCAACTCTTCGTTTGGTTAATTCTTTGAATAGTTCTTCTTGTTTCCACTTGGTTGATTTCACCCCTGAGTTTTATTATTTCCTGCTGTCTGCTCCTCTTGGGTGAATTTTCTTCCCTTTTTTTCTAGAGCATTTTAGACTTTTAGATGTGTTGTCAAGCTGCTAGTGTGTGCTCTCTCCAGTTTCTTTTTGGAGGCACTCAGAGCTATGAGTTTCCCTCTTAGAAATGCTTTCTTTGTGTCCCATAGGTTTGGGTATGTTGTGGCTTCATTTTCATTAAACTCTAAAAAGTCTTTTATTACTTTCTTTATTTCTTCCTTGACCAAGGTATCATTGAGAAGAGTGTTATTCAGTTTCCACGTTAATGTTGGCTTTCCATTATTTATGTTGTTATTGAAGATCAGCCTTAGTCTATGGTGGTCTGATAGGATGCATGGGACAATTTCAATATTTTTGTATCTGTTGAGGCCTGTTTTGTGTCAAACTATATGGTCAGTTTTGGAGAAGGTCCCATGAGGTGCTGAGAAGAAGGTATATCCTTTTGTTTTAGGATAAAATGTTCTGTAGATATCTGTTAAGTCCCTTTGTTTCATAACTTCTGTTAGTTTCACTGTGTCCCTGTTTAGTTTCTGTTACCATGATCTGTCCATTGATGAAAGTGGTGTGTTGAAGTCTCCCACTATTATTTTGTGAGGTGCAATGTGTGCTTTGAGCTTTATTAACGTGTCTTTAATGAATGTGGCTGCCCTTGCATTTGGAGAATAGATATTCAGAATTGAGAGTTCTTCTTGGAGGATTTTACCTTTGATGAGTATGAAGTGTCCCTCCTTGTCTTTTTTGATAACTTTGGGTTGGAAGTTGATTTTATTCGACATTAGAATGGCTACTCCAGCTTGTTTCTTCAGACCATTTGCTTGGAAAATTGTTTTGAGCCTTTCACTCTGAGGTAGTGTCTGTCTTTTTCCCTGAGATGGGTTTCCTGTAAGCAGCAGAATGTTGGGTCCTGTTTGTGTAGCCAGTCTGTTAGTCTATGTCTTTTTATTGGGGAATTGAGTCCATTGATATTACAAGATATTAAGGAAAAGTAATTGTTGCTTCCTTTTATTTTTGTTGTTAGAGTTGGCATTCTGTTCTTATGGCAGTCTTCTTTTAGGTTCATTGAGGGATTACTTTCTTGCTTTTTCTAGGGCGTGATTTCCATCCTTGTATTTTTTTTTTCTGTTATTATCCTTTGAAGGACTGGATTCGTGGAAAGATAATGTGTGAATTTGGTTTTGTCATGGAATACTTTGGTTTCTCCATCTATGGTAATTGAGAGTTTGGCCTGGTATAGTAGCCTGGGCTGGCATTAGTGTACTCTAAGTGTCTGTATAACATCTGTCCAGGCTCTTCTTGCTTTCATAGTCTCTGCTGAAAAGTCTGGTGTAATTCTGATAGGCCTGCCTTTATATGTTACTTGACCTTTCTCCCTTACTGCTTTTAATAGTCTATCTTTATTTAGTGTATTTGTTGTACTGATTATTATGTGTAGGGAGTAATTTCTTTTCTGGTCCAGTCTATTTGTAGTTCTGTAGGCTTCTTGTATGATCATGGGCATGTCTTCCTTTAGGTTTGGGAAGTTTTCTTCCAGATATTTGCTGGCCCTTTAAGTTGAAAATCTTCATTCTCATCAACTCCTATTATCTGTAGGTTTGGTCTTCTCATTGTGTTCTGTATTTCCTGGATGTTTTGAGTTAGGATCCTTTTGCATTTTGTATTTTCTTTGATTGTTGTGCCGTTGTTCTTTATGGAATCTTCTGCACCTGAGATTCTCTCTTCCATCTCTTGTATTCTGTTCCTGATCCTCGCATCTATGGTTCCAGATTTCTTTCCTAGGATTTCTATCTCCAGCGTTGCCTCACTTTGGGTTTTCTTTATTGTGTCTACTTCCTTTTTTAGATCTAGTATGGTTTTCATTTCCATCACCTGTTTGGATGTGTTTTCCTGTTTTTCTTTAAGGACTTCTACCTGTTTGGTTGTGTTTTCCTGATTTTCTTTAAGGACTTGTAACTCTTTAGCAATATTCTCCTGTATTTCTTTAAGTGAGTTATTAAAGTCCTTCTTGATGTACTCTACCATCATCATGAGATATGCTTTTAAATCCGGGTCTAGATTTTCGGTTGTGTTGGGGTGCCCAGGACTAGGTTGTGTGGGAGTGCTGCGTTCTGATGATGGTGAGTGGTCTTGATTTCTGTTACTAGGTTTCTTACGTTTGCCTTTCGCCATCTGGTAATCTCTGAAGCTAGCTGTTATAGTTGTCTCTGGTTAGAGCTTGTTCCTCAGGTGACTTTGTTAGCCTCTATCAGCAGACCTGGGAGGCTAGGTCTCTCCTTAGTTTCAGTGGTCAGAGTATTCTCTGCAGTCAAGCTCTCTTCTTGCAGTGAAGGTGTCCAGATATCTGCTGTTTGAACCTGCCTCCTGGCAGAAGTTGTGTTCCACTCACCAGAAGTCTTAGGATCCCATGGGGAATCCTGTGTGTGTCCTTGCGGGTGTCCAGAGACTCTGCTGGCAAGGCACCCCGGTGCTGGAGTGGACCGGAATGGACTTGTGCCCTTGCTCAGGCTGGGTTGTCTCTCCAATTATTCTTAGGTATGGTCTTTTCATGGTATCCCAAAATTCCTGAACGTTTTGATTAGAAACTCTTTAGCCTTAGCAGTTTCTTTGACTGAAATATCAATTTCCTCTATGGTATCGTCTATGTCTGAGATTTCCTTTCCCATCTCTTAAATTCTTTCAGCGAAGCTTGTGTCTATACTTCTTATTCCTTTCCTAGGTTTCCTATCTCCAGAATGCCTGAGATTGTTATTACTTTTTAAATTCTATTCCCATGTTCAGGTCTTGACAGACTTATTTATTGTCCTAACAAGTTTGACTGTATTTTCATGGATTTCTTTAAGGGATTTATTCATTTCCCCTTTAAAGTTATCTATCATCTTTTTAAGGTTATATTTATGGTAATTTTCTTGTGACTCAGACGTTTTAGAATATTTAGGTCTTGATGTAGTAGGATAGCTAGATTAACATGGGGCCATATTTCCCAGACATTTGTTGATTGTGTTCTTACACTGCCTTTTAGTCATCTGGTTGTCCCTAGTGTTGGCAGGCCTGGTAGTCTGTGATAGGAGCATGCCTATGAGGCTGATAGTAAAGATGGTAATTACTTATGTCAGGAGGCCTCTGGGATTTCAGATAGAGCTGTTTGTCCCTGGTGGCAGCAGTATTCCTGGGATACAATCAGACATGTTAGATCCTAATTGCTTCAGACTCCTCTTTGTCCTGGCTGGGGGCATGCCTCCAGGTCTGTACGGGTCTTCCAGTTGTGGACCTGGAAATGGAGTGCAGAGGGAGCAGGACAGAGCTAGTAGCTGCTCTGTTCGCCCAGGGGCCTGCAGGCTGAAAATTAGGGTAGGGGATTCACATGGTGGTTGCTGATGGCTGTGGATATCTGGGATTAAAGTAAGAGATATAAAGTTTCTTTCTTTCTTTCTTTCTTTCTTTCTTTCTTTCTTTCTTTCTTTCTTCTTCTTCTCTCCTTTTCACTTTCTCTATCTCTCCTTTCTCTCTCCCTCTCTGTCTTTTCCTCCTTCCCTCTCTTTCTCCCTGCCACCATCTGAATGGATCAGGGAATCAAGATAAAACTGTCAACTATTGCTCCAGTACATACCTACATATTGCCATTCACCCTACCTTGATGATTGTGGACTAAAACTCTGAAACTCTAAACAAGTATCAAAAGATGCTCAGTATCTCATAAAAGGTGCTGTGATTTCTCTGAACCTGTTTTATAGACAATGCTAGTCAGTCCCTGACTTAAGAAGGTTTAATTTACCATCTGGGAGTGGCAACGGTTTAAAAGCAAAGCTCATTCAACATCCCTGACTTTCAAATATATTTATGTTTTCTGTTTTCCTTTGCAATAAAGCAATGTATAGGATGGTAATTTTTAGTAACATGAGTAACATCAGCATACACAATTTTCTGCCACCTCACGACTACCTTAACAATTAACTTATGAAGATATCATACTATGGAAAAATAAAAACAGTCTGCTTATTATTTCCTGTCTCAAAATCTTTAAATCTCATTTGTCAGTACCATTTTATATTTGTGTATCAAGACAAACAGAACATATTTGTGAAGAAAAACCAACAAGAAACTGTTGACATGAGCAATGACACTAAGAGGAACAATGCCAACCTCCACTGTGTTTTATCCTTATTTCTAGTGGGAGCACTCTTCTAACCTCAAGAAGAACTTCACATGGATAAAAGTGTCACAAGAAAAGAAAATAATATGTAATTAAAATTAAATTCACCTTGTACTCCTTCAATTTTGCTTTTCCACTTAATTCAATTCTTTACTATGTTTAAGAGAAAAATGCTTATACTCAGTTGGCAAATTTGCAAGAAACTTCTATAATTCTTTCCTCTTTTCTTGAGGCAATTACTTCCTGGGTATCATGAAATATCACTGTAGTAGAGACTTCATCAACTCTTATTTTTTAAATATTCCCTTAGCTCTTTGAGCCAAATCCTGTCTCAGTTCAGTCTCTAATACTGAAAGGGATTTTTAAAAATCCCAAGTTGTTCATGTTGTTCACGAACTTAAAATCCTTCAAAATTATATCACAATGAGTATCATAAATATTGATTTCCATTGTGAGAATTATGAAGGGCTTGTGATTTGATATTTTCAGAATGCTTATCCTTATTTAGCAACTGACACACATGGTCAGAGCTTCATCAGTAATGGACTACTGATTGTTATTCATAAACTCTGAACCCCTTCAAGCATCTGGGCTTGTAAGCACTTTTTTCAATCCACTATTCTCTCTGTTTAACCACGTTTGAAATTTTAATATTATTGTTATAATTTAGATGATGTTTTATTGAGTTCTAACAACATATGGTTATACTTGTAGAAGAGTGTGTCACTCATCCCATATCAGAGAAGTTTCTTCTTGTAGTATGTGGAAATGTACACAAAGGCCTACAACTGGACAATATAAAGAAACTGGAAAACTGGAAGAGTCAGTCCTAAATGGGATGTCTTCTTCAAATCCTGGCCCTCAGAAATTTATATGGAAGAGGAGGAATAAGGAGGATTAGAAGAGCCACAAGTGGTAGATAACCCCAAAGAAATAGCAGTTTCCAGACACAACAGAACTGATGGACATCTGTAATCAACATGGACACTTGCAGCATGGACAAGACATGCCCGGGATCAAGATTATAGGGTCCAGCACTGAAAGAATAAATGAACATCAAATCCCACATTAAGCATAAAATACTTGCCACTGATACACATTGATAAGATGAAAATCAATTTTCTCCTATGAGTGTGTCACTGGTTATATAAACCATATTATAGAAGGCCCCATACCCCGAAGTAGTTGCTCAACACAAAACAAAATTCATGGATTTGTCAGTGTGAGGGAGGTAGACTTTTTGCTTTATTTAGTTTAATTTGGTAATTTTGTCTCATTATGTTTTTTGTTTGATTTTTCTTTCTGTGTTTGGGGATTTAGTTCTGAAAGAAATAAAGAGAAAAAAATACAGTGTTGGGTGGGTAGGTAGTGGGTTAAGTGATAGTAAAGGGAAAAGGTGACCAAACATAATATATGAAAATTATTTAACAGTAAATTAAATGAATACACAAATTAAAATTCATAGCAGTGGTGGCCCTAGGTCCTAGAGTAGAAGACCCTATTGTTATTTTGCTCAACAGTCATGTCAAATTATTTCTAAATATTTACATTTACATTCACAGAACTGAGCTGATTTCAACTTTGTTCAGATAAATTCTTTTTGATTGAGGAAACAGCCAACAGAAAGATGAATAATTGGTTAAAGGGTTAGAATCATGAGAATGAGTTTTCAGCTGTAAACTAGATATCTTTATAAAATTTCCCACAAGTCAAATCTTAGAGAATATCTCCCAATATGATACTGAAAAACTGGAAGAGCCAGAGGATATTTAGAACGACTATGAAATTCTGTCTTCCAGAAATGATATGGACACTACAATCATGAATTAATAGTAGCTTTTAAATCTACACAAAACCTGCACAAGTTTAACCCAGTCAGAATTTCATCAGAAGTCAGAGAGAAATTCTCCAGGTTTCAATACTTGCTTAGGAGATACTGACAGATGGTAGATGCTGGTGAAGGGTAATCATTGATTTTTGAAGGCTATGGGCATCAGCTTCCCTATGCTCAACAGATGGCATCATACCCATGCATATATGGAAAAATTAAGTGTGAGGTGTAGCCCAGAGCTAACCCTGTGTCACAGCTCTCTATACCCAGGTACAGCCTGGAAAGAGCTGATCTCCCATGAGTGCTGAAACATTTGTGAGCACAGGTAGGACCAGCACTTCTGTTCCAAGAATCTTGCCCAGAGCCCTCAGGACACAGGAATTGAGGAGCAGCCTGGAACAGGATCTTTCCAATTTCCATCTGTGCCTGGAGGCCCTGTGCCACAGCTCTCCTATGCTGCTGGGAGAGAGCAGGTCTCCCAGGAATGTTGACACTCCTGAGAGCACAGCTCTCCATAACCAGATCCTGCCAGGATATAGCTGGTCTCCAAAGAGTGCTGACACACCCAAGAGCACAGGTAAGACCACTACTTCTGCTCAAGTTCCTGTTGCAAGAGGAACCTGCCCAGAGCCATCAGGACACCAGAACCAAGGAACAGACTGGAACAGAAATCTCCAGGCTCACATCTGTGACCTGGAGCTGACCCTATGCCACAGATCTCCATAGGCAAGCAAGTTCTTCCCAGAGAGAATTGGTCTCCCAGGAGTGCTGACACATAGGCTTACAGGAGGGACAAGCTACAGTCAGAGACAGCAAGACCAACTAACACCAGTGATAACCAGATGGTAAGAGGCAAGGGCAAGGACATAAGCAACAAAAACCAAGGATACGTGGCATTATTATAACCCAGTTCTCCCACTACAGCAAGCCCTGGATACTCCAACACAGTGGAAAAGCAAGACTCTGATTTAAAACCATATCATATGATGATGATAGAGGACTTTAAGAAGGATATAAATAACTCCCTTAAAGAAATACAGTGCTTGCTGATGGAAGCCTGATATAGCTGTCTCCTGAGAGACTCTATCAGAGTCTTAGAAACACAGAGGTGGAAGCTCACAGCCAACCACTGGACTGAGCTTGGGGATCCCAGGTGGAGATTTGGGAAAGGACTGAAGGAGTTGAGGGGGTTTGCAACCTCATGGAGAGAGCAACAATGTCAATAGCCCAGACCCCTGCATGTTGTGGTGACTGGACCACCAACCAAAGAATACACATGGAGAGACACATGGTGGTGGCAAAATGTGTGGCAGAGGATGTCCTGATTGGACATCAGTGGGAGGAGAGGCCCTTGGACCTGAGGGTGTTTGAAGCCCCAGTATTGGGGAATGGAGGATAGGAATGGCTGGGTGGGAAAGCACCCACGTATAGGAAGGGGGAGGGAGGATGGAATAAAAGGTTTCCAAAGAAGAGACCAGGAAAGGAAAAGATATTTGAATGTACATAAAAAAAAATAGCCAATCAAAAAAAAAAAAAACCTTAAAGAATAAAAGAAAGAAAAAAGAAATAAGGAGAGAGAGAGAGAGAAGAAAAAAGAAAGAAAGAAAGAAAGAAAGAAAGAAAGAAAGAAAGAAAGAAAGAAAGAAAGAAAGAAAGAAAGTGACAACATAGTTAAATAGGTAGAAGCACTTAAAGAGGAAATACACAAATCCCTTAAAGAATTACATGAAGACATAACCAAACAGGTGAAGAAATTGAACAAAACCATCCAGGACTTAAAACTGGGGATAGAAACAATAAACAAATCACAAAAAACAGACAACCCTGGAGATAAAAAAACCTAGGATAGAGATCAGGAGTCATAGACGCAAACATCACCAACAGAATATAAGAGATAGAAGAGAGAATCTCAGGTGCAAAAGATATCATAGAAAACATTGACACAACAGTCAGAGAAAATGAAAAATGCAAAAAGCTCCTAACTCAAAACATCCAGGAAATACAGGACACAATGAGACCAAACATAATGATAATAGGTATAGAAGAAAGTGAAGATTCCCAACTTAAAGGGCCAGTACATATTTTCAACAAAATTATAGAAGAAAAACTTCCCTAACCTAAAGAAAGAGATGCCCATAAACATACAAGAAGCCTCCAGAACTCCAAATAGATTGGACCAGAAAAGAAATTCCTCCAGTCACATAATAGTCAATACAGCAAATGCACAAAACAAAGAAACAATATTAAGAGCAGTAAGGGGATATGTCAAGTATAAAGGCAGACCTATCAGAGTTACACCAGTCTACTCAACAGAGACCATGAATGCTAGAAGATCCTGGGCAGATGTCATACAGACCATCTGGGAACACAAAAGCCAGCCCAGGCTACTCTGCCCAGCAAAACTATCAATTACCATAGATAGAGAAAAATAGCTACTCCCCGACAAAACCAAATTTACACAATAACTTTTCACAAATCCAGACCTACCAAGGATAATAGATAACTCAAACACTAAGAGGGAAACAAAAATAAGAGGAAGGAAGCAGCAATCACTATTTCTTTCTTTTTTTTTTTTTTTTTTTTTTTGAGACTGGGTTTTTCTGTATAGCCCTGGTTGCCTCCATATAGCTGCCCTGTGTGAGGCTATGCCAGTGTCTGGCAAATACAGGAGTGGATGCTCACAGTTTTCTATAAGATGGAACACAGGGCCCCCAATGGAGGAGTTAGAGAAAGTACCCAAGGAGTTGAAAGGGTCTGCAACCCTATAGGTAGAACAACAATATGAACCAACCAGTACCCCCAGAGCTCGTATCTCTAGCTGCATATGTAGCAGAAGGTGGCCTAGTCAGCCATCTTGGGAAGAGAAGCCCCTAGGCCTTGCAAACTTTATATGCCCCAGTAGAGGGGAACGCCAGGGCCAAGAAGTGGGAGTGGGTGGGTAGGGGAGCAGGGTAGGGGAAAGATATAGGGAACTTTCAGGATAGCATTTGATATGAAAATAAAGAAAATATCTAATAAAATAAAAAGAAAAAAGGAAAAAATAATAATTCAAATAAATCAGTAACCTCCCAATATTCAAAGGATAAATGGGTGGAGAAAGAAATTCAGGAAATGACACCCTTCACAATAGTCACAAAAAATATGCACTATCTTCTTGTGACTGTAACCAAACAAGGGAATATCTGTATGATAAGAACTTCAAGTAAATGTGGTACATTTACACAATAGAATACTACTCAGATATTTAAAGCATGACTTCATGAAACTTGTAGTCAAATCTAGAAAATATCATCTTGAGTGAGGTAACTCAGTCACAAAAGAACAAACATGGTATGTACTCACTGATAAATGGATGTTAGGCAAAGTGTGTGGAATACATATGATACCACTCATGAACCACATGAAGTTCAAGAGGAAGGAAGATCAAATGTTAATGCTTCAGTCCTACTTAGAAAGGGGAAACAAAATTATCATGGGAAGTACAGGGTAGGAGAGAATTGGGAGGAAGAGAAAAAGGTGGGGGGGAGGGAAGAATCAGGTATTGGAGGAGATGGAGGAGATGTACAAAGGGTCTGGAAATTGAATAGAGAGATGTGTAGCAATGGGGAAGGGAGCAACTGGGGACAGCCACCAGAAAGTCCCAGATGTCAGGAAAGCAAGAGTGTCCCATGACCCTAAGTGGATGACAGCTAAAATACTTCACAAAGCTAAGGGAGAACCTGTCAAGACCATATCAAGGGGTTAGGCATGGACTCCTGGCTTAGGGATGGGGCCACCTACCCATCTCCAAAATTTAACCCAGATTTGCTTCTGTCTAAAAGAAATAGAAGGACAAAGAGTGGAGCAGAAACTGAAGGAAAGGGCATTCAGATACTGTCCCAACTATGGATCCTTCCCACATTCAGACACCAAACCCAGATAATATTGTGGGTGCCAAGAATTGATTTCTGCCAGGAGCCTGATATAGCTGTCTTCTGAGAAGCTCGGCCAGATCCTGACCAATACAGACATGGATGATAGCAGCCAACAATCGGACTGAGCACAGGGAACCAAATGAATGAAGGAGTTAGGGGAAGTACTCAGGGAGCTGAAGGGGACTTATCTGCCAACAAAAGGGGGGATGGCCTTGGTCCTGTGAAGGCATGATGCCCCAGTGTAGAGGAATGCTATGGTGGTAAGGTGGGAGTGGGTAGGTAAGGGAGCACACTCATAGAAGCAGTGTATGTGGGGTTAGATAGGGGGTTTGGAAAGGGAAAACCGGGAAAGGAGATAACATTTGAAATGTAAATATATAAAATATGCAATAAAAACTGTGTGGCTGAGCAGTGGTGGCACGCGCCTTTAATCCCAGCACTTGGGAGGCAGAGGCAGGCGGTTTTCTGAGTTCGAGGCCAGCCTGGTCTACAAAGTGAGTTCCAGGACAGCCAGAGATACACAAAGAAACCCTGTCTCAAAAAACAAAAAGCAAACAAACAAACAAAAAGCCAAAAAAAAATGTGTAAGATGTATACAATCTAATTTTACTAAATACATCAGTGAAATTCTCAGGAATGAAAAATGATCACAAAAAAAACCCCCAAGAAACAAAAATCAGTAGTGCTTGGATAAGAAACATTGCCCATAGTCTTGGGAATTTAAATACCTTGTCCTCTATTGGTAGTGGTGTATGGGAGGTTTGAGTAGTGTAATCTCACTGGAGGCAGTATGTCACTGAGCAGGGACATTTAAAAGAGAACCTCTATAACTACAGTGTATGCTTTCTGCTGTTTATCCTGAATTCCAAGATGTAAGCTCTCAGCTTTCTGCTCATGTTGTCTGTTGCAGCCCTCATTCTAGAATCTAACAATTCCCTTGGTCATAGGTCATAGTGCTTTATTATAGCAACAGAAAGAAACTAATTGAGTAAATATTTTAAATGTAAAAATAACAGAAATTAGCAAACTAAGAAATGAAATTGAAATGAAATTTTAAATTATAAAATAAATGCAAAACAAAACATTTAAAGTGTGACACCTTCGGAGTACCATTAGACTCATCTGTGGAGGACTGTTCTTGGTAATAGCTATGACTCCAGCACTTGCAGGAATGAAGAAGGATAATGAATATAAGGTCAGTCTAAATAAATATTGGGGAAATCCTGTTTCAAAAACAAACATGGAATAGTTAGTGAAGATGATTTCACCAAAAGCAAAATATTTTATCAATTTAATCAGAACATAAAGGTATTTGGGATCTTGGCATCTGTGTTTAAAACAAAGAGACAATAAACCAAATGGACAGTTCTCAAAAGAAGCAACACTAACAGTCAATAAATAAGGCAAAATATGCTCTTAGCTACCAAAGGAATACAAATTAAAACTGCTGTGAGATTCTTTTTTACTGTAGTCAGCATGTCCAACATTCTAAAGTGGGGAAACAATGAAGGAATTATCTAACTTACTGCTTCTGGTGGTGTAATGGTTGACTTCTATGGATATCAGTTTTGAGGGATTCTCAAAACACTGATATATGGCCTACCTATACTACAAAAGGATGTATACTCAAATAACTCTAGGCCACCACACCACAGAGATCACTGAACATCCAAATTTACTGCTGTATTATTTGCAGTATTCAAGAAATATAACAAATCTAGATTTCAATCAGCAGAGGGAAGGATAAGAAAAATTTACAACTACAGAAAGGAATATAAGGAAGTAAAGTGGAAAAATGGCATTTAATGGAAAATGAACAAAACTGTAATAATTATATTAAACACAATAATCCAGACCCAGACCCAGAATATATATATATAATATTTACGCATCTGTGTGTGTGTGTATGTGTGTGTGAGACCAAAATTGAAGGATTATCTATTAAAGGGAGAAAGGTCATAAGCAAGAAGGGAAAATTGGAGTGGTGGAAGAGCAGAAAAAGGAGACAAGTATAGATACAACCCAAAAATGAAAGAAAAATTCAGAAGTTTTTATCTGATATAAATAAATCATTTTGGAGAGAGATTTAATATATAAATTATCCATATACATATTTATTCATAACAAGGCAAATTTAAGGTAGTTTCCAAAGAATATGAATATATAAGAATTTTCCATTCTAGTCAGATAGTTATCAATGTCATCTGTGAAGAAAATTAATAAAAATACATGCTTCTTTTATATGAATTGTGAAAATAATTCCCACTCAAATGTTATACTACTCTTTTCAGTTTAGGATCTTTTCAAAACATTTGTCATCTATGTATAAATTTATTAAACAAAAATTAATTAACGTATCATAAAAATCTCTTAGAATTATCTTGTAGTTCTTTTAAATTACGTATTATATTTTTATAAACTATAAACAAGCTCCTATGCTGTAGAACACCAAAAGTTACTCTCCCTACTTAGGTTGGAAGAAACCATGGCTTTGTTCCAGTGAACAGCTTTTGAGTGTTTGAATATTCCTCTCCTTGTGGGAAACATCTGAGTCGAAGCTCCTGTACACCTGTTATAGACCTGTGTGACAGAATCTGCAGCCTCAACTGTCCTTACTGATACTGGCTATAGGGTGATCCCTTTCCTCTAGTATAACACTATGTATGGTCTTGTTAGCTCTATCTGTCATTTTGTCTATACTGGGTATGGTAATGGCATAATAGAAATTTCTTAAGAATTCTAAGGTGGATTTATTTAAAACTATATGATGGAATTGAAATAATGATTATTAAACCAACTAATAACTTAGAGAACGTTTTACAAAGAACAATAGAAATCATGCAGTTTCCTGGGGCACATAATTATTCTTTAAAAAGAACATAATGCACACTGACTCAGAAAGTAGCCCATGTGGGAATGGATTAGAAAAGTTAATGAATACACATAAACATTAAAGACATTAGTTAAGTAAAAAGAAACTCATCTATATAGATGCCAAAATCTCAAGTAGTTAGAAAATAAAATGGAAGGAGTTACAGAGATAAAGTTTGGAGCTGAGACGAAAGGATAGACCATCTAGAAACTGCCATATCCGGGATCCGTCCCAAAATCAGCTTCCAAACGCTGACACCATTGCATACACTAGCAAGATTTTGCTGAAAGGACCCAGATATAGCTGTCTCTTGTGAGACTATGCCGGGGCCTAGCAAACACAGAAGTGGATGCTCACAGTCAGCTATTGGATGGACCACAGGGCCCCCAATGGAGGAGCTAGAAAAAGTAACCAAGGAGCTAAAGGGATCTGCAACCCTATAGGTGGAACAACAATATGAACTAATCAGTACCCCCCCAGGAGCTTGTGTCTCTAGCTGCATATGAATCAGAAGATGGCCTAGTCAGCCATCAGTAGAAAGAGAGGCCCATTGTTCATGCAAACTTTATATGCCTCAGTACAGGGGAACGCTAGGGCCAAGAAGTGGGAGTGAGTGGGGGACTTTTGGGATAGCATTGGAAATGTAAATGAAATAAATACCTAATTAAAAAAAAGAAAAGAAAAACTATATAGATTACTTCTTAATAGTACCATTTAATATTTAAATTTCTTGTTACCAGAGATTTAAACAAAGTTAAAATGAATTATTTGTCCATAAATTTGAGTTTGATTGTTCAAGTGTAGTTTGAATAATGTAAGATAGGAAGTAAAATACCTGTCATTAGTATGTAAATTTTTCAGTTAGCTTCAAAGAATTAAAAAAAAAAGAGTTTTGTCGATTTTGAGCTATGTAGCAAGACTCTCTGATACAACAAAGCAAGGGGCTGGAGAGGTGGCTTTGTGGTTAATAGTACCAGCTATTCTTCCTGAGGTCAATGGGATTTAATTCCCAGCACACTCACAGTCACCTGTAAGTGTAGTTCCAGGAGACCCTACTCCCCCTTCTGGCCTATTTGGGCATCAGTCACTGACATGATGTACAGAGATACATCCAGAAATTACACCCATACACATGAAATAATAAAAATAAACAATAAGAACAAAATCAAAAAAGAAAAAAGAAAATAAGAGTTTTGACAAGAGTCAAAATGATTGTGCAGGACAGAAATAGCGATATTGTCAGTATGGTGTCAGATAAAAATTTATCGTAGGTGTTTAAGACACCTTGTGATTAACCACAATGACCATAGAGGTGCACTTAATTATGAGCCCATAAGGTGAAATATTTGCCTGGGGAAAATAAAGACACTTATAAATAAGAAAAAGTTCAGAGTTATAATCTGGTTTCTTGGAACATGTTTGAGAAAAAAAAATGAAACTTTGTGTAATTTGACTTTGAAATTTAATAAATACAGAGAGGCTTGAGGTATTCAGGGCCATTTCATGTACAACAAGCTGATAGTCTCCTCCTGCATTCCATTGATACTGCAGCTACATCCTTGTGGTCTTTGTAATTCACTGGATTTGGACTCCAGCATTATATGTATTTGATTAGACTTTACCTCATTTATGCCTTCTTTATCATTTAATGGCCACTATCCTAATTTATATATATATATATACATATATATATATATACACACACATATGTATATATATGTATATATATATGTATATATATGAACACAAAGGATCTTTTACTAAAATTACTAAGAAATGTTAAGAAATAAATTATAAAATAATTTAATATCAAATTAACAAAAAGTCTTTTAGTATAAATTATAAAATTTATATGCTGACACTTGAAATCTAGACAAACTTGAATTACTTGCTTCATGTTAATGTGCAATGTAAATTTGGTTCAAAATGACATAATATAGAATAAAACAAGTATAAAATAAAACTGCAAATGAAATTGTAAAAGGTTTTATGTTATATTTAAGGGGAAACTGTTTTATAATGTGATTTTTTTAATGAAATCTAATCTTAAGACAAATGGACTATTATCATGTACACTAAAACTTCACATAGCAGTTCCTCGGTTTTTATTTTAGTTGACAATTCTTAAAATAAATAAATAGCAAATGTCCAACAATAGTATGACTACAGTGTGGACACCACTGAATATCCTTCAACACAATGTTCAAACAATAACTAGAAGTTCATTGAAATATGTTTCCACTATAATAAAATTTTATTTATATTAGGATTAAACAATTTTTATTATGTTATTTAGTTGGGTTTTTTTTTGTTTGTTTGTTTTTGAGATAAGGTTGCTCTGTGTATCCCTGGCTATTCTGATACCAGAGTGACCTCAAAATAAGTGATTCACCTGCCTCTGTCTACTAAGTGCTGGGATTAAACTCATATGTCATCATGACTGGCACACAATTCATTTTTAAAAGTTTACTTCATTTATCAAAGGTACAACTAAAAAAATTAATTGAAATAAAATTTCCATACTTGTAGTATGAAAAGTACAAAGTAAGAGCGATCAGTGACCTTACACTATGGAAGAAAGATTCTATGGACACTGTTAGATGGGGATTCTTACAAAATATGTTTATAAAAACATAATTTTTGAAAATTGATTTGCATTGTTTACCCAGAATCAAAATTATGAAAATAAAAGATGGTCTTGTATTTTACAAGATTACTGATGTCACCAGTCACCATCAACACCAGAAAGGAAATTTTGTTGTGTTTTTTAGTCCCAGCAGACTAAATATAAAGAGAAGCATTAACTCTGAAAAGGTTAATTACAGATGATGCATGGGAGGGGCACATAAAACAGAGGGTCAAGATCTTCAGAAAAAGAAATACTGTGTTTTATGATTTCAGCTTCTGATTTTCTTCAGGTCCAACTTGGGGATACCCTAAGTAGCTTTTCTAAAGTCACTACCCAGTTTGCCTCATCAATATGACACCTGGCATAGGAGAGTAGCCATCTGTCAGCCAGGCACAAAGCCATGATCAAACTTGTTTGAACAGAATGTATTGCTGAGAATCTCACATCCTAACTATTAACAATGCCCACATGCTTTTTCAGAAAATGTATATTACAAAGAGCTTTAAAATATTGTTGTTGTTATTCTTTAAGAATATTTCATTAAGAAATATGATGGTGAGAAATGAGATTTTCATCCTTAACATTTGTTTACTACCTATGACTGGAAACACATCTCATAATTGTGTCATGATTTCAAACAGTATTTTGTATTTATCAATATTAGGAAACATAATATTTAAGTGCTTTTTTGGTCAAGTAAATTTTTTAACTTCTTTCAAAAATATTTCAGCAGAAAACCAGTTACATTATATCTATGTGATTCCTTCTGAGACATGTATTTACATAACTTGGTAAGGAAATTTAACACTGGAAAAATTAATGAACTCAATTAATGAATCTTTTTATTAAGTTGTATTCATTTTCAGGTGCTGTAGATAATTTTGTACTTGTAATTTCAAGTGAGTTCTCATAATAATTGCCACCACTGGTCTAAATTACATTTTACCATTCTAAACTGACATTCAATCATTTATCCCTAAGCAAAATTGAGGAAGTTTCTTCAAGAAATATATAAAAATTTAACGAGAGAGAGAGAGAGAGAGAGAGAGAGAGAGTCATCTGGGAAAATTATTTGACAGTAAGTTAGTAAGTTTAACTTGAAAATCATTTCAGTGTATCTTAATGTTTTAAAATACCCTTATGTACATGGTGGAAAAAGAACACAGAAATCAAATGGTGCAAGCATAAAGTAAGTTTATAAAACATAGTCACAAGGAAATATAATCAATCTATGATACAAATAAAGATGCAGTTGGCTACTACTGCGTCATTGATCATATATTAGTGCTAAGTTACGTTTATTCAGCCGTATTCACTCATAACAAATGTGCTATAACAAATAGTAAAAAGTTAGAATTCGTAGCTTCCATTTTTGAATCTTGTCTTCCAATTACATTTTATTCCCACTGGTTCCTAAGGTCTGAATTCTGCCATAGCTAATTAGCACTCACATCAGAAACCCAGGGAGCACTACAGGTTATCACCATGGGAAGTGAAAGTGCCCGGAGGAAAGTGGAAAACCCTTGCAGCTGCCATCAGGAAACATAACAAGAACTAAAGACTAAAAGACCGTAAAATTGTGAGGATCAAACTATGATGAAGTCTTCCCACATGGGCTCATAAAATTTTCTCTTGTCAAAAAAACTCTATATCTAAAGATATTTATTTTGTGTATATTGCGAATAGTATCTCAAGATACTATTAAAAATAATTTTGACAAGTGTTCACTTTGAGAAGTAAACAGATCTCAAAATTTGGGTCTTAAGTTTCAATAACATCGTTATTTAGCATGCCTGTAGAACGGGACCCCACTATTTAATGAAAAAATAGTTTTTTCTTTAGTTTTTCATAAGCTTACCTGAGGGAATCTAGAAAACTAGTTTGTGGTTAATTGGGTGTGGTCACCATGACACTCAAAAGTATTCATTATATTCTAGGTTCTCAACAAACATTAAAATATGTAAGTAAACTATGAAGCCACAATCACATTTTTATTAGTTTCAGCCAGGGTTTATCTCCTTTCAAAATAGGAACTTTTGTGACTTTTAAAGATATACCAAGTAAATATATCTAAATATTTGTTGGTAACAACTATTGTCTTGACAAATAGTTATGATTTTGCCTCTTTGACTACAGAAAATCAACCATAATCTTAAAAGGGAAAAGCATGTCTGCATTACAAAGCAGTATTCATTAAACTAATAACTCTGCTCTAGAGAATGGCTGGGTAACACACTTGATAAAGTTTTAGAGAAAGGACAAAAGCCTTGCTATTGTACTATTCACTCATATGTCAGTAAATATAACGATGTCAGCAAAACAGGTTTAAAGGAGAAATTGGTGTGTGTATTAGAATTCATACTTATCTAAAGAAAATACTATATGATTAATTAACTCTGGTAGGCCATTAACTCCAGCTTGACTATCAGTATCAATAAAAGATACTGTTTACTTTTGTCTTTCTTCTGATATTTTTACTTTAACCATTAAATTTTTCATTAAATTAATTTATAAGAGGAGAAGAAGAGCAAAGAGGAAAAAAATGAAGTTCAAATCAATCAAATGTATGATTTCACTGTTTCCAGTAAAAGGATTGATGGGAAAGGGGGGCTGCACTTATTAGCTAATCTCTAAACTGTCTTTGACTCTAATTCATTATCATGATTTGATGGCACAACGTTTATTGCCAGCATTTCCACTGTTATATTATTCAAATGAGGTCTATATCTCTTTCCTAATACCTTCAATATGCTCTTTGGTAATGGCATCATTCTGTCTTTTACTCTTGAATCTTTACATATAATTTATGTGTAGAGCTTTGTGTCAACTCATTTATCCCCAAGAAATTTTATACCTCATTCTTAAAGGTTGCCATCTAATCCTTCCAAGATACATTCCATTTCAAAGTAGACTCACTTAATAACGTTTATTCAATAAAGCACACAAACAAACCACATATATCACTTGGTCAACAGTGGTTGAAACGATTTTTTTGTAGGCCATCCTTAGAGTAGACATTTTGGAATTTAAATATATTAATATGGGGGGTTTAGAAACACTTAGTATCACCAAAAGAAGAGAAAATGACAGAAGAGAAAAGAAAAGAAGAGAAAAGAAGAGAAAAGGGAAGGGAAGGGAAGGGAAGGGAAGGGAAGGGAAGGGAAGGGAAGGGAAGGGAAGGGAAGGGAAGGGAAGGGAAGGGAAGGGAAGGGAAGGGAAGGGAAGGGAAGGGAAGGGAAGGGAAGGGAAGGGAAGGGAAGGGAAGGGAAGGGAAGGGAAGGGAAGGGAAGGGAAGGGAAGGGAAGGGAAGGGAAGGGAAGGGAAGGGAAGGGAAGGGAAGGGAAGGGAAGGGAAGGGAAGGGAAGGGAAGGGAAGGGAAGGGAAGGGAAGGGAAGGGAAGGGAAGGGAAGGGAAGGGAAGGGAAGGGAAGGGAAGGGAAGGGAAGGGAAGGGAAGGGAAGGGAAGGGAAGGGAAGGGAAGGGAAGGGAAGGGAAGGGAAGGGAAGGGAAGGGAAGGGAAGGGAAGGGAAGGGAAGGGAAGGGAAGGGAAGGGAAGGGAAGGGAAGGGAAGGGAAGGGAAGGGAAGGGAAGGGAAGGGAAGGGAAGGGAAGGGAAGGGAAGGGAAGGGAAGGGAAGGGAAGGGAAGGGAAGGGAAGGAAAGGAAAGGAGCGAACAAAACCCAACAAAATCTTTTAGCATAGTTGAATAGGAAGGTATTTGAATGCTAAATAGAAAACTGAAGAAGCTGAAGTGGGAAAAAACACAGGTATAGGAACCTGCTGATAAGCTGCAACACTTTTTTATTTTCAACAGAGCATACTTTACTCAAATGTTTGTTACTTTGATTTTCAACTTTCACACATTTAGACATATAAATATTTTATATAAGTCTGTATATATACTTTTTACATGAAAGGTCCCTGAAATGCTGATTATTTGCTGAACAAAACTCTCAATTACCGTAGATGGAGAAACCAAGATATCCCACGACAAAATCTAATTTAAACAATATCTTTCCACAAATCCAGCATACAAAGAATAGTAAATGGAAAACTCCAACACAACAAGGGAAACTACAGCCTAGAAAAAGCAAGAAATTAGTCTTCTTACAACTAACCAAAGTCTAATATTGAACAAAATAGACTTAATAGAAACAGGTGTATAAAAGTTGGGGTTATAGACAAATGCACTTAGCACTTAAAATGAGCAGAATGCATAGAAACAAACACTTATATAGGTCTAACTGACTATTCTGAGTCTCTTGCTCCATATCAAATGAGGATTTTCTTTCTATTAATGTGAAGAATGATATGAGGATGTTGATTGTGATTTAATTGAATCAGTAAATTTTTTGGTAGGAAGGTCTTTTTTCACAATGTTAATTCTACCAAACTATATGCTTGGGAGGTCTTCAAATTCAAGTATATTTCTTAATCTCTTCACACATGTAAAGTTTTCACTGTAGAGGGTTTTTTTAAACCTCTTTTGTTATGTATATTATAAATATTTTGTTTTATTTGTGAAATTGGGAAAATGATCGTGTCCATGATCTCTTTCTCAGCATGCTTGTTACTCAAATGAATTAAGACTGGTAAATTTTGTACATCAATTATGTATCATAATATTTTGCTGAAATTATTGATAATTCTGCAATTTTATATTATCTTATACCCAATTTTGTGAACATTGGGTATAATTTAATTTTCCATTGAACATAATTTGACTTAATATTTTCCAATTTGCATCCCTTCTCTTACCTTATTGATCCAGCTAATGCTTCAATCACATTATGGATGAGCAATAGGGATAGTGGGCAGTCCTCTTCCATTCCTGATTTTAATGGGTCTTATTAATGGTTTTATTCATTTAGGATTATTTTGGTCATGAGTTTTTCACACATAACCTCTATTATGTTGGAATATGTTTCCTACAGTCCTACTTGTTCTAGGGCTTTTATTAAGAATGCATGTTGACACTTGGGAGGCAGAGGCAGGCAGATTTCTGAGTTTGAGGCCAGCCTGGTCTACAAAGTGAATTCCAGGACAGCCAGGGTTATACAAAGAAACGCTGTCTCAGAAAAAAAAATGCAATTTGAATCTTATCAAAGACTTTTTCTTTTTTCTTTTTGCTTCTGTTGAGATGATCATGTGATTCTTGCATTTTTTTGTCCATGTATTTGATTTATTACATTTATTTCTTATATATGCTTAAAAATACAAAATAAAATCAAAGATAAAAGCAAGACATGCTTAAAAAATATATGTTATAATGATCTTCTAGCTGGTATCTTGATGAAATAATCCATTATGATTTATGAAAAAAACAACAACAACAAAAAACAACAAAAAAATCTCTATCTTCTGCAAATACTTAGCATTTCAGGAACCTTTGGAGTAAAAAGCATATATCCAGACTTATATAAAATATTTATATGTCTAAATGTGTAAAAGTTGAAAAGCAAAGTACCAAACATTTGAGTAAAGTATGCTCTGTTGAAAAAAAAATGACTTTCAATCACAAGTTATCAAAAGCAATAAGGAAGGACATTTCATACTCATTAATGGAAAAATCTACCAATATGAGCTCTCAGTTCTGAACATCTATGTCACAAATGCAACCACATTTGTAAAAGAAAGGTTATTAAAGTTCAAAGTACATATTGAACCTCACACAATAGCAAAGGGAGACTTCAACACCCTACTCTCAGAAATGGACAGATCATGGAAACAGAGACTAAACAGAGACACAGTGAAACTAACAGAAGTTATGAACCAAGTAGATTTACAGATATCGATAGAACATTTCAATCTAAAACAAAACAATATATCTTTGTCTCAGCAACATATGGTGCCTTCTCTAAAATTGACCATATAATTGGACACAAAACAAGGCTTACCAGATACAAGAAGATTGAAATAAAACATGTTTTCTATCAGATCACTATTGACTAAAGCTTGTCTTTAATAAAAACAAAAACAACAGAAAGCCTACAAACACATGAAAGCTGAATACCTCTCTCCTCCATTATACAAAGAATTCAAGAAGTTAGACTCCAGAGAACCAAATAATCCTATTATAAATGGAGTGCAGAGCTAAACAAAGAATTCTCAACTGAGGAACCTTGGAAGACTGAGAAGCACCTAAAGAAATGTTCAACATCCTTAGTTATCCTAAAATTGCCAATCTAAAAGACCCTGAGATTCCACCTCATACCACTAAGAAGAGCTAAGATCATCAACGCAGGTGACAACAGTTGTTGGGAAGGGTGTGGAGAAAGAGGAACACTTCTCCATTGCTAGTGGAATTGCAAGCTTGAACAACCACTCTGGAATTCTGTCTGGTGGTTCCTCAGAAAATAGGACATAGTACTACCTGAGAACCCAGCTATACCACCTCAAAAGATGCTCCACCAAAGAACAAGGACACATGTTCCATAATGTTCATAGCAGCCTTATTAATAATAGCCAGAAGCTGAAATAACCCAGATGTCTCTCAACAGAGAACTAGATACAGAAAATATGATACATTTACACAGTGGATTACTACTCCACTATTAAAAACAATGACTTCATGAAATTTGCAGGCAAAGGGATGAAACTTGAAAGTATTATCCTAAGTAAGATAAAGCAGTCACAAAAGAACACATATGGTATGTATTCATTGATAAGTGGCTATTAGGGGAAAAAAGCACAGAATACCCACAATACAACTCACAGACCAAATGCAGCTCAAGAAGATGGAGGACCAATGTGTGGACGCTTCAGTACTACTTAGATGGGGGAACAAAATAATTATGGGATCTAAAGAATCAGAGGTTATTGGGAGGTAGAGAGTGGTGTGGGGGAAAAAAAGGGGGGACAGGATCAGGTGTGGGAGGATATAGGAGAGATGAACAGAGGGTAAGGAAATTGAACATAGGTGAGTAGCAGTGGGGATTGGAGAACTGGGGTAGTCATTAGAAAATACCAAAATGCCAGGAAAGCAAGAAGCTCCCAGGACCCAACACGGATGGCATTAGCTGACTTACTCAGCAAAGGGGAGAACCTATAGAGACCATTTCCAGAGTTAGGCATGGCTCCTGGTTGAAGGATTGAGCCACCTACCCATCTCAAAAATATTAACTCAGAATTTATCCTGAATAAAGAAAATACAGTGACAAAGAGTGGAGCAGAGACTGAAGGAAAAGCCATCTAGAGACTGTACTTCCTAGTGATCCAACCCATCTGCAGAAACCAAACCCAGACACTATGGCTCATGCCAATAAGGGATTGCTGACAGGAACCTGGTAGAGATGTCTCCTGAGAGAATCTACCAGAAAGTGACCATTACAGATGCGAATGAGTGCATTTCAACATTAGACTGAGCACAGGAACCCCAACTGAGGAGTTAGGGGAAGGATTGAAGGAACTAAAGGGGTTTGCAACCCCATAGGAAGAAAACCCATATCAACCAACCCGAACCCCTAGAAATCTCAAAGGACGAAACCACCAACCAAAGAGTACATCTAGAGGGACCCATGGCTCCAGCTGCATATGTAGCAGAGAATGGCCTTATCTGGCATCAATAGGAGGGGAGACCCCTGGTCCTGTGAAGACTTTATTTCCCAGAATAGCAGAATTCTAGGACAGTTAGGCAAGAGTAGATGGGTCGGTGGGGGAGCACGCTAAGAGAAACAATGTGGAAGGGTGATGGGATATGGGATTTGTAGAAGAGAAACCAGGAAGGTAGATAGCATTTGAATTGTAAATACTTAAAGTAAGCAATAAATAGAAACATTAATTAAAATTACTAATTCCATATTACTGGTCCCCACTGAGAAAATTTTGAAAGAATTTTATAACTAATACTTCAAAAGAATGATTGCAACTATATGCAAAGAACCCAAAGCAGATATTAATGTGTGCAGAAGTATTTTAATCTAGCAATATTGCTGCTATGGCAAGGGATAATATCCTAAATCTTTCTAGAATTATGATCTAGATGGAATACAATCAAGCTCCAGATTACAGTGTAATCTGGCTGGAATATAGACAGGCCTTTAGGACACACCTTTAGTACCTGATAATGAAGGTAAGGTTAGTTTGTAGAAGAAAGAAGTTAAGTTGGAAAATGATGCCTAATTGAGGGACACGTGATAAATCAGAGAAAGATTTTTAAAAATGAATCAGAGATAGGATATGACAAACTCTAATGAAAATACAGAAAAGATGTAATTTAAGAGATTAGCAATTAGGTAGAGGAGAGAGAGAGAGAGAGAGAGAGAGAGAGAGAGAGAGAGAGAGAGAGAGAGAGAGAGAGTTTTACCAGGACAGTTTTACAGAGTCAGGTTGCAGGTGAAGACAGAAAGAACCAAAGAATGAGGAGTCAGAAGATTAGAAAAAATATATACAGAGCTAGTTTGAGGCCAAGCAGAACAATTCTTTTAAGAACCAAGATAAGCCAGTATGGATCAGTTAGCTTGGAAAGGAGATTGGGCCAGAACAGCTGAATTGAACTAGCAAGACAGAATTCAGAAAGAATTATATCTACATAAGGCAAATAAAAGTTACTTTACAAAATTGTTACAATCAAAAGAAAAACAAAGAGCTGACTGAAAACTAGAGTTTAATTCAAGATATGTAAATAGCTTTAATATTTCAATTCAAGATATGTAAATGAGGTATACAAAGCTCATAAAAGAGGATCACCAACAGACTAGAGCCCAGAAACAGTATTGAGGTTAGAGAGAAGGTAACAAAACCTGATGGTGTAGAAAATGTCAAGGATCAGTTTAAATGTATGGAATGGAAAATAGACCTTTGGGATATGATGAAAAATGATAATTTTTTGAAAGATGAATATAAACAAATATCCATATCAAAGGCATGAAACAGTTAAAAAAAAAAGAAAGAAAAAACTATGTATGAGCATGCCCCAAACTGAAGAAAGAGATGCCATCAAGGTTTAAAAAAAAAGGCCTAAATAACAACAAATAGAGAATATTCAAAAAGTAACTCCCAATGACTGATTATAACTTAAACACTAAAGTTATGAAAGAAAGGATGAGTGGGATTAAGCCATGTATGACTGCAGCACATAAAGAATATGAAAATTTATAAGGCCAAGAAGGGATTGGAAAGATGTACTTCAAGATCTAAAGGACCATAACTGCTAACCTGTACAATTATACCAAGCAAAATATTTACTAGAATTGAAAGATAAACAAAACATTGCATGATAAAAGCAGACTAAAGGATTTATGACTATAAAATCAAATCAAATGAGGCTATCAAAAGGGATACAAAAGATACGACCACAGAGAATGCAAGCAATAGCTACACCATTAATACTAATAGGTCTAAGAAAATACAATAGATACAACAAGTTGATATGCAGTAAGGTACATCATTCACCGATAACTATAAATACTAATGGTCTCAATTCTCCACAAAGAAAATGCAAAATTGACCAGAACTCAGGACTGGCTGCTTCCAAAAAACACAACTCACTATCAAAGAATGACACCAATTTAGGATAAAAGGATGGAGAAATCTATTTCTAGGAAGTAGAATCAGGAAGTTAGCAGATGTACCTATCCATATATGAAAAAGTATTACACAATAAACCACTATGAAACTACAATGTTTAATATTTTCATCATAGTAGGAAATTAAGAAAAATGCCAAGAGTATTCATGAGTATTTGTGTTGGTAATTTAGAAAGCTGTAAAAATATAAGGTATTAGATTTTTAAAATTGTTTAAAACTTGTTTTAAAAATTGTCTTAAATCTGTTTCCCTGTTTATGACCTTTTTTAATTATTAATATCACAGAGAGAGAGAGAGAGAGAGAGAGAGAGAGAGAGAGAGAGAGAACAAGCAAGAGAGAACTACTGAATCTATTTAGCTATGTTATATGAATATACATCCAAATCTAATCACTTGAGATTGGACAATCAATATGGGTGCTTATATCTGAAGAAAACAGATCCTCCCTCTCTCACTAACCATTGTTCTTCTGCTCTTCAACAAAGTGTTGGAACACTGGAACTTTTTTTGCGCACATAGGCATATCAATCTGTGCCCTTATTCAGGATTTATTTAGGCAACCCATCCTGTTCATTTTTAATGGGTACAGTTTCCAGGTAATATCTAGATACATTATTGATTTAGTGGTATCTGGTACTCTGGTTTTTAATCTTTTTACTACCTCTGTCTTGATCACCCCTGAACTTTTGGTATAGTAATTACTACATACCTTCACCTTTATCTAGCAGGAAAATTACAAAAATTATTAGAACGAAATGTGATGGAGTAAGAAAGTAAGAATGGATAGGGGGAAATGTAAAGCCAGCCCAATCCCTTAAATGTACCAAAAATATAGTATGAAAAGTTATGTTGCCTGCAAACAAGTAGGTTAAAGGAGTGAACAGGTGTAGGGCCATCAAATCAGAATGAGTATCTGTCATCCAGTATGTGAACAGTTATGCTGTAAAAATTGTATACATGTGATATATATTCCTTTTGACTTTATTATTTCTGAAATATGTGTATAAAGCTACCTAGAAATTGTATACAAGTTGTTAAGATAAATTCCTGTTCTTTATGAAGCTGCAGTATCTGGATTTCCAAGCCTGAATGCTATGCAACTCTCAGAACTACACATTTGATTGTCCTTCCTTGACAATAGTAAGAGTAGGATAAGAGTAAAAAGTCATTGACAACAGCTCTACACACTCGCTTTTGTTGATGTTATAGGGAAAGTTGTAACTATTTAGGTGATGTCTTGATCATCTCTCTCTTTTATATTCTGGACTATATATAGATAGATATAGATATAGATATAGATATAGATATAGATATAGATATAGATATAGATATAGATATAGATATAGATATAGATATAGATATATTTACCAGATAAGTCTGTACCTAAATGTCATGGGGAAATAGCTTTTGAAAACTAAGCAAGTAAATCAAGTAATTACATTGCAATAGCCAACCTTCTAGAGTTTTCAGGGATATAAGACTGAGTTGTAGGGGCAGATGCACTTGTTAAATTCCTTGAAAAACTAGGAAGAACTTCACAGAGAGTAAATGATTTCCTTGAGAAATCTGCAAATTTCCAAGGCTGTTATTTCTATACTAAAGTGCTTCTAGTGAGGAAGGGAAGTAATTGGACAGTGATATTTACAGGCAAGCAATCCTTTTTGAGCAAAATCAATTCCTATACAAACAATTCCTATTAAGTACTCAATATCTTTATATGAGAGAGAAAGTATTGAAATAGACACCAAGTGGAAAACAGGCATTCCCCCTATTAACTTACATAAAGTATCATATATAGAAATAAAAGCCTGAAATTGAAAACTGAAACAAAAAACTTCAAGCAATCATTATATGTGAAATTTGAAGAAGAGAGTACTATAGGATACCACATTACAAAGGTGAAGAGAGTGAGGAATTAATTTTAAATGGATAATTTTCAGTCCATACATCTCCAAACTTGTAATGTTTAAAATGTTAAAGATATAAGCCCTGTAAATGTTTATTGATTTCTAAAAAAAAATTCATCATAGTATGAATGCATATTTTACCCCTCATGGGTGAAATCTCCTATCAATGAGAGAAGAGTCTAAAAGTATGGATAAATATCCTCAACTCTGTATTTAAGTTTAAAAGAGGAAACAGTGATAAGGCCCCATATTTTATTTGTCTAGGGAAATAAGAGATTGCTATTCAAAAAGGCTAAAAGAAATGTGTGTTATATTAGGTAGGTACAGAAACAAGAAGCCCAAAATATTTAAGAAAAAAGTACCTAAATATTGTCTTATATAAAGGAGTATAAGTGGATACATAAGGACGCCCTCAAAAGACAAATACTTCACTAGAGTATATGGGACCTGAAAATGACATGTATTGTTTTAGAAAATTAATTTTCATTCAAGGCACTATTTTTTCATAGCTGTAGTTATTTTTTTATTTTCCTTCATAGATCTCAAAAATCTACAAATCTCATTTTGTATTATCAGTAGTTTATATTGGCCAGATAATTTGGGGAAAATCTTATACACTACTTTCCAGGTGGATTATCATGGGGGAATGTATAAACGTTACATCATGTTTGACAGTCTATACATTGTTTTCCTCACATATAAACTATAAGTCATGGGATTTAGTTCAATATTATTATTAAAACTTTTGTCTTGCTTCACAGATGACTCAGTTATTAAGAACATTTAGTCATCTTCCAAAACACCTGGAATCATTTCTCTGCAACTACAAGGTAGCTCAAAACCATCTGCAAGTGAAGTTTCAGGAGATGAGATTTCCTTTCCCTGTCCTTCTTGGACATCAAACATGCACATGGTACACTGATATACATGTAAACAGAATACCCATAAACATAAAATAAAGAAATAAAAGATCAAAATAAAAAATATATAATTGCCCAAATTAGTTGGTGTAGAGTATTATTACTTATTTAAAAGAAAGTAAAAGACTGTGAAAGAAAAAAAAAAAACACGGCAAACACTTTGACTTTTATGAACACCTCATGATATAAATGACTGCTATTATAGATTGTAATTGGCTCATAAACATATTCTAATCATGTGTAGTTGAGAACAAGTGTGCTAACCTCAGTTCTCATGCTAATCTTAGAAAATATCTGAAATCTTCTTTGTGTTAGGGGCTTTGCATACACTGTTATCACTTCTCATATTGAGTCATTCTTAAATTTTGGGTTTTAGCTGCCCTTCTTAGTGTCTTTGGTCAACTTGCCACAAACTTGGACATACCCAGGAAGAGGAAATCTTCTTTAAGAAGATCTTTCCTTAAGTTCAACCTGTAGTTGCTATGAACATAGTGGAGCACGTGTCTTTGTAGTATTGTAGGGCATCTTTTGGGTATATGTCCAGGAGCAATATAGCTGGGTCTTCAGTTAGAATTATTTCCAGTTCTGAGAAACTGCAAGATTGATTTCAAGAGTGATTGTACAAATTTTCAAATAACACCAGCAATGGAGGAGTGTTCCCTTTTCTCCACATCCTTGCCAGCATATGCTGTCTCTTGAGTTTTTAATCTTAGCCATTGAGACTAGCATAAGATAGAATCTCATGGTCATTTTAATTTCCATTTCTCTAATGACTAATGATTTTGAACACCTCTTTAAGTACTTCTCCAACACTGGAGATTCCTCTGTTGGGAATTCTTTGTTTAGCTCTGTATCCCATTTTTAAATTGGGTTATTTGGTTTTCTGGAGTCTAACTTCTTGAGTTTATCTTGTGAATATTATCCTTCTGTCAGATGTAGGGTGAGTGAAGATCTTTTCTCAACATGTAGGCTGCTGTTTTGTTCTATTGACAGTGTACTTTACCTTACAGAAGCTTTTCAGAATCATGAGGTCCCATTTATCAATTGCATTTCTAAAAGCCTGAGCCATTGGTGTTCTAGTAAGGAAATTGTCTCTTGTACTAATGCATTCAAAGCTATTACCCACTTTCTCTTCTATTAGATTTAGTGTATCCAGTTTTATGTTGAGATCCATGATAGACTTGGACTTCAGCTTTGTGCAGGATGATAGATATAGATCTATTTGTTGAAGAGGCTTTTTTCCTATTGTATGCCTTTTGGCTTCTTTGTCAAAAATCAACTGTCCATAGCTATGTGTGGATTTATTTCTGTATCTTTGATTCTATTACATGGATTAACCTCTCTGTACCAATACCATGTAGTTTTTAATCACTATTGTTCTGTAACTTTTTCCATAATATCCAGGAACTGGAAAGAACCCAGACTTCCCTCAACCAATTAATGGTTAAGAAAATGCGGTTCATTTATACAATGGAATACTATCCCCCTATTAAATAAAAGGACATCATGAATTTTGTAGGCAAATGGATGAAACTAGAAAATAACATCCTGAGTGAGATAACTCAGATTCAATAGAACATGGATGAATGGATATTAGCCAAAAAGTACAGAATAACCAACTGATAAGTGGATGCTAGCTAAAAAAGTACAGAATACCCCTGATATACCCTACAGATCCAAAGAAGTTAAACAAGCAGGAAGAACCAAGCAAGGATGCTTGACTCACACTTAGAAGAGGAAACAAAATAGTCATAGGAGACAGAGGGAAAGAACTGACTGGGAGAGGAGAGAGGGAGGGGAATAGTGGTGCAAGATCAGGTATGGAGAGAAACATGAGAAATACCCAGAATGCCAAGAGAATGAATGGAAATCTGTAGCTTCCAGGGCTGGGGACAGTAGGAGGAATCTCTAGGAAATCCCAGGGATCTGGAATGGAAGAGGATTCCAAGAGATGCTATATCAAACCTGAAGAGGCTAATTCCAGTAGCCAGGCATGACATCAAGCAGAAGGATAAGGACATCAACCTACCCATAATACTTTTGACTTAAAATTTGCCCTGTCTAAAAGAAATGCAGGGACAAAGATGGAGCAGAGCTAAAAAGAATGACTAACCAAGAACTGGACAAAGTTGAATCCCATTGCACAGGAAATCACCAGTTGTTGACATTATTAATAATGCTGTTATGCTTGCAGAGAGAAGCCTAGCATAACTGTCCTCTGAGAGGTTCTAGCCAGCAGTTGACTAAAACAGATGCAGATACCCATAGCCAAACTTAAAGATTCTTTTTTTTTTTTTTTTTTTTTTTTTTTTTTGGTTTTTTGAGACAGGGTTTCTCTGTGTAGCCCTGGCTGTCCTAGAACTCACTTTGTACACCAGGCTGGCCTGAAACTCAGAAATCTGCCTGCCTCTGCCTCCCTCCCGAGTTCTAGGATTAAAGGCATGTGCCACCACACCCAGGTTTTTGTAATTTTGGGGGTTTTTGTTTGTTTGTGTGTTTGTTTGTTTGTTTGTTTGTTTGTTTGTTTGTTTTTTGAAAGATTCTTATAGAAGAGTTGGGACAATGTTTTTAGGCCCTGAAGGTGATAGGAATTCCAGAAGAAGAACAAAGAGTCAATGAAACAAGATCCCTGGGAGCTCTCAGAGTCTGAGTCACCGAGCAAATATACACAGGCTGGAAGAAGGTCCTTGTCACATATATAGAAGCAGTGAAGCTCAATCTCCATGTAGGTCCCCCATCAACTGGAACAGAGTCTCTCCCTAAAGCTGTAACCTGATTGTGGTATTTATTCCCTAACAGGGCTTGCCTTGTCTGAGAGAAGATGTACCTAATCTGGCAGAGACTTGATTTGCTAGGGTATGGGGAAACTCAATGGGTGCCCCATACTCTTAGAAAAGAAGGGGAGGGGTGTGTGAGAGAGAGACTGTTAGGGGGGGACTGGGAAGGGTATAGCATTTGGGATATATATTTTTGTGTCCTGGTTTCTTCCCTGCTTGGATTTCTACCTTAATTTCCTTCAAGTAATTGATTATTACCTGAAATTGTACAATAAATCAAACTGTTCCCTTCCTAAGTTGCTTTAGGTGAAAGAGTTTATTATCACAAATGAAACCTTAATTAAGGCAGTTACCTCTGTTTTAGATTATAATTATATTTCTCCTTTCACTTTCCTCTCTCCAAACCCTCTCATAGAAATTTCCATCCAACTCTCTTTCAAATACTTGGCCTCTTTTTTAATCTTTATTACAGCATGTATACATGTATGTGTATATTACATATATTTTCTAAAGTATAAGCATCTCCATATGCATAATGCTACTTGAATGTATGGTTTTAGGATTAATTAATCATTTGGAACTGGAAAAACAATTGTGTTCTTTTAGAACTAAGACAAGCATATATCATCATTATTCAATAAATAGTTGCTTAGAATATTGAATACAGGTAATATGAAGCAGGAAAAATGGGAAAAGGGTATCAACTTTGGAGCAGATTAAAAAGGTCAGTACAGACTGGGAAGGACAAAGAATAAATTACATCAAAATTAAATGATGGAATCATATAATTTTAAAATTATATACAGTGCATGTATCTATGCACAAATATGTGTGCATGTGTTTGTATGTATGTTTA
Source organism: Mus caroli (assembly GCF_978045245.1). Classification (NCBI taxonomy): domain Eukaryota; kingdom Metazoa; phylum Chordata; class Mammalia; order Rodentia; family Muridae; genus Mus; species Mus caroli. The sequence continues at coordinate 47,777,687 of NW_028227264.1, forward strand.
TGTGTGTGTGTGTCTGTATGTCTGTGTGTATGTGAGTGCATATAAATATCTTTTGCTTAAAGGAGGTTAAGCCATTGGCCTGAAAGTGATCTTCATCAAAGTCCTAGACTAATAAAAACGAGGCTTAAGAGTCCTCCTTTCAATGCAATCCCCATCAAAATTCCAACTCAATTCTTCAACGAATTAGAAAGGGCAATCAGCAGATTCATCTGGAATAACAAAAACCCTAGGATAGCAAAAACTCTTCTCAAGGATAAAAGAACCTCTGGTGGAATCACCATGCTGGACCTAAAGCTGTACTACAGAGCAATTGTGATAAAAACTGCATGGTATTGGTATAGTGACAGACAAGTAGACCAATGGAACAAAATTGAAGACCCAGAGATGAACCCACACACCTATGGTCACTTGATCTTTGACAAGGGAGCTAAAACCATCCAATGGAAAAAGACAGCATTTTCAACAAATGGTGCTGGCACAACTGGCAGTTATCATGTAGAAAAATGTGAATTGATCCATTTCTATCTCCTTGTACTAAGGTCAAATCTAAGTAGATTAAGGAACTCCACATAAAACCAGAGACACTGAAACTTATAGAGGAGAAAGTAGGGAAAAGCCTCGAAGATATGGGTACAGGGGAAAATTCCTGAATAGAACAGCAATGGCTTGTGCTGTAAGATCGAGAATCAATAAATGGGACCTCATAAAATTGCAAAGCTTCTGCAAGGCAAAAGACACCATCAATAAGACAAAAAGGCCACCAACAGATTGGGAAAGGATCTTTACCTATCCCAAATCAGATAGGGGACTAATATCCAATATATATAAAGAACTCAAGAAGGTGGACTCCAGAATATTTAATAACCCCATTAAAAAATGGGGCTCAGAACTGAACAAAGAATTCTCACCTGAGGAATACTGAATGGCTGAGAAGCACCTGAAAAAATGTTCAACATCCTTAATCATCAGGGAAATGCAAATCAAAACAACCATGATATTCCACTTCACTCCAGTCAGAATTGCTAAGATGAAAAATTCAGGTGACAGCAGATGCTGGGGAGGATGTGGACAAAGAGGAACACTCTTCCATTGTTGGTGGGATTGCAAGCTTGTACAACCACTCTGGAAATCAGTCTGGTGGTTACTTAGAAAATTGGACATAGTACTACTGGAGGATCCTGCAATACCTCTCCTGGGCATATATCCAGAAGATGTCCCAACTGGTAAGAAGGACACATGCTCCACTATGTTCATAGCAGACTTATTTATAATAGCCAGAAGCTGGAAAGAACCCAGATGCCCCTCAACAGAGGAATGGATATAGAAAATGTGGTACATTTACACAATGGAGTACTACTCAGCTATTAAAAAAATGATTTTATGAAATTCCTAGGCAAATGGATGGACCTGGAGGGCATCATCCTGAGAGAGGTAACCCAATCACAAAGGAACTTGCACAATATGTACTCACTGATAAGTGGATATTAGCCCAGAAACTTAGGATACCCAAGATATAAGATACAATTTGCTAAACGCATGAAATTCAAGAACGAAAACCAAAGTGTGGACACTTTGCCCCTTCTTAGAAATGGGAACAAAACACCCATGGAAGGAGTTACATAGACAAAATTTGGAGCTGTGACCAAAGGATGGACCATCTAGTGATTGCCATATGCAGGGATCCATCCCATAATCAGCTTCCAAACGCTGAAACCATTGCATACACTAGCAAGATTTTGCTGAAAGGACCCAGATATAGCTGTCTCTTGTGAGACTATGCCAGGGCCTAGCAAACACAGAAGTGGATGATCACAGTCAGCTATTGGATGGATCACAGGGCCCCCAATGGAGGAGCTAGAGAAATTACCCAAGGAGGTAAAGAGAACTGCAACCCTATAGGTGGAACAACAATATGAACTAACCAGTACCCCGGAGCTCTTGTCACTAGCTGCATATGTATCAAAAGATGGCCTAGTCGGCCATCACTGCAAAGAGAGGCCCATTGGACTTGCAAACTTTATATGCCCCAGTACAGGAGAACCCCAGGGCCAAAAAGGGGGAGTGGGTGGGTAGGGGATTGGGGGGTGGGTATGGGGGACTTTTGGGATAGCATTGAAAATGTAAACGAGGAAAATACCTAATAAAAAAATAAATTAAAAAAAAAAAAGTCCTCCTTTCATGGTCTTCAGAGAGGCTCCATCCAGCAGCCGACTGAGACAGATACTCACATCCACAGTCAAACAGTGGACAGAGCTTAGAAACTCTTATGAAAGAATAAGAGAAAGGATTAAAGGCCTGGAATGGGTTAAGAACTCTACAGGAAGATCAACAAAGTCAACTAACCTGAACCTTTGGAGCTCTAGGAGTCTGAACCACTAACCAAAGAACATACATGGGCTGGACCTAAGCCCCCCTGCACATATGTAGAAGATGTGCAGTTGGACTTCGTTTGGTTCTAAAACAACTGTATTGGTAGTTATCCTAAAAGTTGTAGATCTACATAGGGTATATTCATCTAGATGGGCAATTTTGTCTGACCTCAGTGGGAGGGGAAGTACCTAGCCTTGCAAAGACTTGAAGTGTCAGAATAAGGGCAAGATGCCAAAAGGGAGGGTCTACCCACTGAGAGAACAAGGGGAGGGGAAAGAATTGTGAGAGGCAGTGACCTAGAGAGGGACAGTGAGCAGGATGTAAACTGAATAAATAAAATTAACTGACTAACTAAATATATAAATATTTAAAAGAAAAGAAACCTCCTTTCAAATAGTTGGTCAGGTAATACATGCAACTCTTTAAACCATATAGACTATTGACATTGCCCTCGGTCGCCTCTCAGAAATTTAAGCTAAATACATATTGTTGAAGACATTGTACATTCAGAACACAGGACTTGGATGATTAAAATCAAGTCTAACCTAAAAGCCTGTTTATTGCTCTCTAGCTTCCAGGCTAATAGAAATACTATGAAAACTGCTAAGGGCAGGACATAACTAATAGTTCTACTTAGATGTCACACCTATGAGCTACAGCAGTGACCCACCTGAAAATAACATTCTAAAGATAAAAACTATAAACGTAAAAAATCATCCCTTTTCGTTCATTCTGTTTTTTTTATTATGAATGTGTGGTGACCAGAGTAGGAGAGAAATCAGTTAGGGGATATAGAGATAAGGTGACTTACTTTTTCCTTTTAAGCAATGATAGAGTCTTTTAAAGACTAACACTGTAGTGTACTCTAAAATACAAATAGTATCCCTATAAAATCTAAGCATCATAGATAATCATATTTGTTTTAAGGAATGCTGAACTAATTGGTAGTTGTCAAGCATCACTGGAAATCAATACTATCTACAGAATTGTTAGAAATATTAAGATTATCAAATGCTTTGAGCACTACAGTGGTAATATCGTTGCAGCTTTTTGATTGCTCTGATAACCTCTAAATTACCAAGGCTTGCTGATGCAATTCTATATTCCTAACTACAGAGGATGTTGAGCCAGATAACAAAGTCAAAGATACCCTGGGGTATAGCTAGAACTGAAGGCTAACTTTGGAACTTAGAAACAATAAACAGAAGGACTGGTTATACACATACAACTGCTGGCATACTTGTCGAGGATATGCAATAACTTAAGCTCAAACCCTAGTACCAAAGAACTAATAAACAAAAACTATAGCTAAATGATACATATATATTTATAAATAAAAACATTTTTATTATTGATAAAATATATAAATCTCTTTTAACATGGTCCCAAGTAATTAAATGATAATGAAAAATATGTGAATTTATTTGCTTTATTTTATATTAGACAAATGTAGTAAACTGAACATTTAAAATTTTTTAATTATAGTTATTTAAAAGGTAGTATTTTCTTAAGTTTACTAGATATCATTTTTATATTTTATAACTTGATAATTCATTGAATATTATATCAGTGTTTTTTACCTCTGGAAATAAAAAAAGGAAAGCATATGAAGTATGATACTTTGCATTGTGTGTTTTAACATTAAACAGAGGGATGCATGTGGTCAAAATATTTTAATGCATGGTAAATGGTACAATAGAGTGTAAAGCATGCAGCTTCCTTCCACCCAGCTGAGCAAAACAGTTACATGGCTTTGTGGATGGACACTTTAAAGATGGGGTTAGAATGGGAAATTGAAATGGGAAATTGAAAGAGAAAATAAAGAACTGAGTGGAAGTATAAAGTCACACTATGTCAGTTGAAGATAGATTTGAGAGCTTGATTAGGAGAACATAGAAAAGCCCAGGTTACTGAAGATTAGAGATGTCTTAGTTAAAATCTTTACTCTGAGAGCTTTGTGGGATAGATACTGTAAAGACAACAAAGACACAGTTAAATTATGTTCCTCAGACACTTTCATAATATATAGAAAGATGATGTTGATATAAACAAAAACCAGCAGAATATTAATTTTAATAGTAAGTGAAAAAATGAAATAATGTCACAAATGGAGAATGTTTGCAAAGCAAAGACAGCAAAGCTTAAACAATCACGACAGAAGGTTACCTGGTTATCCCAGTTCAATCAAAATACTTACTGATGAAGAAATAAAGATAAAGGGTAGGAAAAAATAAGACTGCCCAAAAACTTGAATGTTAAAGGTAACATTTTTGATGTCTTACTCATTACTGGATTTCTTAAAATTTTGGATAAAAGGAAAGCAGAAAGAACAGATTCACAAGAGACTGCAAGAAGCCAGGGTGGAAAGAATAGTTATCAGGAAGAGAGATAACTGCTTATTTACTGAACAATTTTTACAGAAAGTCGTGAGATTAGGGACAAATGCTCTGATGGACAAGAAGTCAGGTGTGTTATTATATATAAAGTTATAGTAAAGTTTTGACTAAAATATTGTTCCAATTTGATTCATATAGAAGTTACAGTATTTGAAAAAACAGCAGAAGACTTAATATTAATTTGAAGAGGGCCTCAAAGCCTTAGATATGACACAAAAGAGTCTGAGGACTTTAGCTAGAGAATTAGAAACTTCACCACCCCAAGGGTGTTAGATCACTGGAAGCAAAGCTGCTTCATTGTTGAAAGCTTGTAACACAACCTAATCTATTTTGACATGCCTTCAGTTGTGACATCTATTTTGTTACTAAAATCCAAGAAGATTGTTTCTTCCCAGCCTGATTTGCCACTCTTCTCAGATATAGGTCTTATGGCTTGTGAGTTTCCTGAGTTTCCTGAGACTGAAGATTCAGTCTTTTCTGGCCAAGGTGACAGAAAGGTCAATAGTAAGCTATCTAACAAGTAAGTAATACTGACTAAATAATCTAAGAGCTCCTACTTATTCTAAATTTAAGATCCTCCTTTGCAAATGGCATGAGGGACCATAACTGGCAATTCAATTAAAACATGGAAATACAATATTGGTTAAAAAAAATAGCTACCGTATCAGCATTAATTTAATTATGGTGGTAGTAAAAAAGTTTCTAATTTGAAAAACATGCTCCATTATATTTCATTAAGGAAATTAGTGAAGTGAGAGCTACTACTTCAGCTGAAAACAATGAAATTGAAACAATATTATAGTGTAATTAATATAGAAAATATTGAAAATAATTTCTACATACTTTGAAGTACATTTTCAGCAAGAGAACAGAGTTTGTTTGGCCGTTAATTTAACTACATGCATCTGCATGTAAGTTTTCAAATCCTGACGTGGGCAATTTATCAACACTAACAAGTTCTATGGAAATGTAAAAATTTTCACTAATACATGAAGCTGCTTTATCACTAGAGATGCCCCAAATATTAATATGTCTTACATTACTAAATTTTAACAAAATTCTGACTGAGTTAACATTGTACTTTTTCTGTTACAGTAATTGCTAAATGAATATAAGTTATATTGCATTCTATTCATTAATATTCCCATTAAAATTTTTTTATCTACACCCATAAATCTACATTTTTCTAAAATAAAAAAATAAAAAAAAAACAAATACTTACCAAAATGGTGGTAACAATCAAAGAACGATTAGACAATGAATCTGTAATATTCGCTGGCTTCCCTTTCTGACTTTCTGTCATATTCAGGCCACTGGCTGGATCCCAAGTCCCAATCTATAAAACAACAAATGTACATTCTATGTCATCTATCAGATACCTGTGAGAGAGTGCTACAAAGGAAAGTTACTGTTACTAACACTGTTCACCTCTGCAGCATAGTGTATTCTCATTGGAGTATAGGCTGTGTTCTTCAAGGATGATTCACTGTGCTGAGAAATCTGTCTAGTGACATTAAAGAAGAAAATAATACACCATCGTGCCTCCAACCATGTGGGAGATTCATTTTCCATTTAAACGTTCATTCTCTAAGAAGAAACATGTGTGATGATACATCAGTAGCTTCCAGAACCTTATGAATAGAGTATAGCCTTTAATATAATGGATGTCTCTTATCCTCTCATTATAAAGTGAGCATTCTACATAACAGGCAAAGCAAAAAAATACAAGGAAAGCCTTGGGGATCCAGGATAAATTAATAAGTATCTAGTTGATTAACCAGTGTTTCCTCCAGTTCTCAATTTAAATAGAGTTTTCTTTAACTAAATGTCCTCTTTTTTTTTCTTTTTTTTTATTAGATATTTTCTTCATTTATATTTCAAATGCTATCTTGAAAGCCCCATACCCTCACCCCGTCCTTCTCCCCAATGCACCCACTCCTGCTTCCTGGCCCTGGCATTCCCCTGTACTGGGGCTTAGGATCTTCGCAAGACCAAGGACCTCTCTTCCCATTGATGGCTAACTAGGCCATCCTCTGCTACATATGCAACTAGAGACACAGCTCTGGGGGTGTGGGGGTACTGGTTAGTTCATATTGTTGTTGCTCCTATAGGGTTGTAGATCCCTTTAGCTCCTTGGGTACTTTCTTTAGCTCCTCCATTGGGGACCCTGTGTTCCATCCAAAAGATGACTGTGAGCATCCACTTCTGTATTAGCAAGGCACTGGCATAGCCTCACAAGAGATAGCTATATCAGGGTCCTTTCAGCAAAATCTTTCTGGCATATGCAATAGTGTCTGGGTTTTGGTGGTTGCTTATAGATGAGGCCATATACATTTTGTGTGCAGATGTTTTATCTCATTTAACACAGTGGATGGAGTGACAATGTGGAATATCCTGTGGAATATATAAATATAAAGCTTCACAGAAGGCACAGGTTGGTTGTTTAATGGTAACTAAAAGACAGTATTACTCCATCAGTGTTAATCATCAGTAAAGAGAACATAATAGGAGCTGTGGATATAGTAATTCTATAACCCTACTATTTTAAACCTTATGATAATCAGTAGTAAAATTTGCCTTCCATATCTTCTAGCCAAATATCCAAATTAGTTTTATATAAGAACAGCAAAAATTTCTCTTAAAAATCAACCTCTGGATATAAACAAAATAACGTTTGAAGTGAAAATGACTTAGCAGACATGATTTTGTCTACATAAATATCTTATCAAAGAGCTTGCAACTTGATTGTGATCAATTTTTTCCTTCATATTTTATTATATACACACATTTTCTTCTGATTTTTTTCAGTAAACTTTTAAGTTTCTATTTTTAAATTGAAGGTGTAGAAAACTACCTATATTCTGTTAATTAAAATAATTTATACATAGCATTCTTATAGCTTTATATGAATATAAACTTCACTATATTGTTTGAACACTGTAGCTATAAATATAAGACATTAATATTCATATCATTTTTGAGATATCTTAAATTATTTTTCCAATTTTCTCATGTTAATTAAATTTTGATTATACAAATAGCTATATGTTCCCATTAAAGTATTTGTGTCAATAAAAATATTAATAATTCATTAAAAGAAAGAAAATGCAAAATTTTCTCTTTTTTATTCTCAAAATAAATTACTTGCTAGCAGTTATATATCATGTCAGAACATAAAGTCATAAAAAGGGAGGCTGTGCTAGATATCTGAGTATGGTGGATGAGAGAGCATAAAATTAGAATGAGGGCTGATGAATTGCTGAAGTGTTTCAAATATAAAATTGTTAAAAGTGTTCTGTAGGCTGAACAAGATATGTCTCAAATGTTATCTCATAGTGACTGCCACTTTGTATCTGTGGTTTATAATCAATACCTGGAACTTAATTTTCCCTTAGGTCTTATTTCTTTTTATCTCTATCATTGAGTAGTCAGATCTTAAACCCTGTTATGCTATTAACTAAAGTATTAACAACTATGATTTGTCCACCTCACAACACCATCAAGAATGGCCAAATAAAACTACTCATGTAAAGTAAAGCCTAATTAACTTAATGCTACACTACAACAACAAAAAAAAATGTTTCTTGCTGGAAAGATAGCTCAGTAGTCAAAACTACCCACTGCTGCTGTTCAGGACCTCAGTTTAATTTTCAAGCAACTCAAAACTACTTTTAACACCAGCTTCATGGAATATTATGTCCTCTTCTGGCCTATACATGCATGTATTCATGAGCTTGCTCCTATCCTATTCATACACCTACCTAAACACATAATTTTTAAAAATAAATTTTATCAGAATAAAAGGCAAGAAGCTTTTTTTTTTTTTTGTAAAGTCAATAGTAGCTGGATAACAGATCAGGTAATACATATTTAAATAAGATAATTATAGACACATTTCTCTGAAAGATGTAAAAATTTCAAATAAGTAAATTAAACTCATAACTGGGTATGGTTGCACATTCTTTTACTGTCAGCACTTGGGAGGGAGTGGCAAATGGATCTTACTGAGATGGAGACCAGTTTGGTCTACAAAGTAAAGTTTAGGCCACCCAGAACTACATATGGGGATTGAAATTAAATTTAAAAAAATCCTAAGAATTAAAACACAGACAACTGAGAATCACTTTTAAAACTTACTCAATCTTCTTTTCCATCAAGGAAATGCACCTTGAAACTGCTTTTAGATTTAATCTTACACCTATCAGGATGGCTAGGATCAATAACACAATTGATAACTGATAACTGATATGGATTTAGAGTAAGGGGAAACAATTGTTCATTCTGATGAGAGTGCAAACTTGGACCACCACTATGGAAAATACTGTAATAATTCCTCATAAAGATGACTAATATCCAAAAGAAATTATTACAGATGTAGAGAAAAGGAAACTTAGTTATAGCTATTGTGAATGCTACCTGGTGGAAGCACTAGAGAAATCAGTATAGAGGTTCCACATAAAATTATAAAACATACATTCCATATGGTCAATTCCAAATTTGAGTATATATCAAATGACTTCATACCCTACTCTAGAGCTATTTACTCATCTAGGCTAATTATTGTTTTACTCACAGTAGCAAGGAATAGGAAGCAGCCATGATGTCCATTGACTAATAGATGAATAGTAAAAATGCAGTATATTTATGCAATTTCATATTATATGCTAATTAAGCCAAAAAGATCTTATGAAATTCACAGGTAAGTAGCTGGAGGTAGAAACAATCAGAATGAGTTGACCCAGACACAGAAATATAAATTCCTGTTTTCTCTCATCTGTGGATGTTATCTTTGAATCTTCAGATGTTTGTGATACATTTGGGTTACTGATAAAGGAAAAAACAAAAATTGACAGGGATCTCTCATATATATGTATATAATGGAAAGAGACTGAATGTACCAATATAAAGAATTAAAGGAGAATATTGCAACATAAACAGTTCAACTAGAACAAGAGAACAAATTTTTTGGAAGAGGAAAGAGGATAGGAAGAGATAAGTAACCCTAAAGACACTTTTATAAAGACCCATGGAAAACCACTGCTTTACTACATTAGAAGCTTCATATACAAATTCATTTTTTTCTCCTTTCATATTGCTGAAGTTATCACATGATAAGAAAACAGTACTTCGATTAATCAAGTGGGTATAATCTGAAAGCTACCCTCATGCTATTTAGTTCCAGTGCTATCTAAAAGTATGATGCAAACTGCCAAAGAAGGGAAACAATGAACAGTTCTATGTGTCTGCACCACTTATGAGGAACCTGGCTAGATATTCCTAATGTTGTAGTGAGTGACATTTACATATAGGTGGTAACTACCAGCTGTCTAATTGAACTTGAGACCCACTCAACATCGATACAATCATGCCTGATACTAGAAACTTAGCCAACTTCAAATTATGTTACACCAGCATAAATTGTTACTGAAATTTACACCTTATCAGCAGATAAGTGTAGCTAACACTCCTCACCAAACTTCCTCATACAAAAGGGAATATAACATAAAAATGGACACACACACACGTGGAAGAAAATGACTAAAGCATTTCAAGACCTGAAAATGAATGGAATTAATTAAGAACACAAACTGAGGGAAATCTGGAAATGAACCCTTTAGGAACTTAAAGGGGAACCTCAGAAAACAGCCTCAACAACCAAATACAAGACATGAAAGAAAGTATCTCAAGAACTGAAGACATAAGAGCAGAATGGGAAAATAGTTTAGTGGTCAACTTTTCTTTAAGCACCCCAACAGAACATTATTTTCTTGGAGGCTGTCTGTCATGAGAGACACCAGGTAAGTCTCACCTTTAAACCCAATGCTCAGGACTGACCTGAAACCACACCCAACAGCAGTAAGTTGTACCCCATACCCTGAGCTCCATTTCCTACTCTAAAATTCTGCCTGCATTCATGAAGGCCTTCCAGAACCAGGGACAACCAAGTAAGACCCAAGCTCTTGCCTGCCATATTCCCCTAAAACACATCCCACCACCTGAGCTCAGTTTTCCAGCCCACCACCCATACTGCTTTCTTGGAGGTCAGCCTGAATTAGGGTCCCCAGATATTGGTACAAGTACTAGGGACCCCAGAGGCAAGCTTGTTATCCAAAATATTGGATTTAAAGATTATTAGATTTAGATATTGATTTCTGGGTTTATCTTTGTTGGATGTGTTTTTTGGAAATGTTTTTTTCCCTTGGTTTCTGTTCCCTCTCTGTATAATAGATCGAGTAACCTAATGTAAACAGTATCTATCCATGAATCCAGCCAACAGAAGGTAATAAAAAAAATCTCCAACCCAAGTAGGTTAACTATACCCTAGAAAACACAGCAAAAAAATGATCCCACAGTAGCAAAACCAAAGAAAGTTATCTCTCTGTCTCTCTGTCTCTCTGTCTCTCTCTGTCTCTCTGTCTCTCTCTGTCTCTCTGTCTCTCTCTGTCTCTCTCTCTCTCTCTCTCTCTGTCTCTGTCTCTCTCTCTCTCTCTCTCTCTCTCTCACACACACACACACACACACACACACACACACACACAAAACCAGCATCATTACTCTAAAGATAACAGGAATTAACAATCATTGGTTGTTAATATTGTTCAATGTCAATGGACTCATTTTCCCAATAAAAAGACACAGAATAACATAATGAATGTGAAAACAGGATCCATCATTCTGCTGCATACAAGAAACATACCTTAGCAATAAAGATAGACATTAACTCAGAATAACAGGCAATAGAATAACAGAATAACAGAAAATAAAAGTTTTCCAAGCAAACGTACACAAAAACCAAGATGGAGTATATATTCTAATATCTAATAAAATGGACTTACATCAAAATTAAACAAAAGAGTCAGGGAAAGACATTCCATTCTCATCAAAGGAAAAATCCACCAACATGATGTCTCAATTCTGAATAACTATGCCCCAAGTGCAAGGGCATCCACATTTGTTAAAGAAACATTAACAAAGCTTAAATCACATATTAAACCCCACATATTAATATTGGGACACTAGAGCATTCTAATCTCACCAATTGACAGGTCAAGACAGAAACTAAACAGAGTAATAACAAAACTATTAAGTGTTAGGAATCAAATGTACCTAACAGATATCGACATAACATTTAACCTAAACATAAAAGAATATAATTCTCAGCACCTCATAGAGCTTCTCAAAAATTGAGCATATACTTGAACACAAAAGATGTCTCAAAAGATAAAACAAAATTGAAACAGTTCCCTGTATCTTATCAGAACACTATGCTATGGACTAAAGCTAGACTTTAACAACAGAAACAATATAAAGTCTGAAAACCTATGGAACTCAAAAAACTGCTTATTCAATGACCACTTGGTCCAAAAAAAAAAAAAAAAAGAAAAAATTAAAGTCTCCCCAGAATTCAATGGAAACAAATGCACAGCATACCTAAACATATGGGACATAATAAAAGCAGTGCTAAGAGGAAAGTTCATAGCACTAAGTGCCTTCATAAAGAAATTTGTGAGATTTCATACTAGCCACTTAATAGTACTCCTGAAATATCTAGAACAAAAAGAATCAAACACATACAACTGGAGAAGAGTTCCAAAAATAATCAAACTCTGGGATAAAAATTAATAAATTTTAAAAAATACAATCTACAAAACTAAGAGATGGTTCTTTGAAAAAATCAACAACATAGACAAATTCTTAGGCAACCAAATTAAAAGACAAAGCCAAAATACTCAAAATTTTAAAAAGTCAGAAAAGGAGGATATAACAGCAGATAGTGTGAAAATACAATGAATCTTTAGGTCTTATTTCAATAGCCTGTACTCCACAAAATTGGAAAATATAAATAAATGGAAAATTAAAATAAAATGGATGATTTTCTTGATAGATGCCCCTTACCAAAGTTAAATGAAGTTCAGGTAAACAATTTATATAGGTCCATAGTCCCCATTTAATAGAAGTAGTCATTAATATTCTCCCATTTAAAAAAAAGCCTAGGGCCCATCAGTTTTAGAGCAAAATTCTACTGTATTTTTAAAGAATTTCTAATACCAATACTCCTTAAATTAATCTACAACAGGACCAGAAGGAAAACTGCAAAATTCATTCTATGAGGGCACAGTCACCTAGATACCTAAATCACACAAGAATTAAACAAAGAAATAATTTTAGACCAATTTCCCTCGTGAATATATATAAAAAGTACTAAATAAAGTGATCCAAACTCAATTGTGAGAACACATCAAAAGCATCATCTACCATAATTAAGTTGGCTTCATAACAGAGATGCAGAGATGATTCAAAATATGAAAATCCATTAAGTTAATCCACAGTATAAACAAACTGAAAGAAAATGGATAGAATTAAACATACTTCGTGATAAAAGTCTTAGATCAGGGATAAAAGATGCATAGCAAGCACCATAAAGGCAATGCATAGCAAGCCAATAGCCAGCATCAAATTAAATGAAGAGAAAAGTTAAAACAATTCCACTAAAATCAGGAACAAGACAAGGCTGCCCACTCTTTCCAGACTATTCAATATAATACTTGAATTTTTACCTAGAAAATAAGACCACAAAAGGAAATCTGTGAGGTTACCAACTGAGAAATAAGAAGTCAAAATATCACTATTTGCAGATAATATGATAGTATATATAAGTGACCCCAAAATTTCTAGTATGGAACTACTATAGGTGATAAACTCCTTCAGCAACTTGTCCAGATACAACATTAACTAAAAAAAAAAAATCAATAAACCTTCTTCATATAAATGGTAAACAGGCTGAAAAATAATTCAGAAAACCAACACCTTTTACAATTGCTATAAATAACATAAAATATCTTGGAAGAGTAATAACCAAGCAACTGAAAGACATGTATAACAAACTACAAGTCTTTGAAGAAAAAAATTGAGAAGATATCAGAAGACAGAAAAATTTCTCATGCTCATGGTTCAGGAGGATTAACATAGTAAAAATGGCCATCTTACTAAAAGCAATGTACAGATATAATGAAATCCCCATAAAAATTCCAACACAATTCTTCACAGACATTGAAAGAACAATACTCAACTTCCTATGGAAAAATAAGAAACCCAGGATAACTAAAGCGATCCTGTACAATAAAAAACTTCTGGAGGTATCACCATCCCCAGTTTTCAGCTGTACTACAGAGCAATATAAGAACAACTGCATGGTATTGGTATAAAAACAGTGTGTGTCTACATATATAAAGTAATATGAAAGTTTCCATGAATTTCTGGGTCAAGACATGATAAAATATAAATAAGAGACAATTACATGTTTATTATCTGAAAATAAATACATTAGATTTAATGCAGTCAAAGATTCGAGTTCAGTTTTGAGTATGTTGAAGATCACTAGAAAATATCACCATTAAGAATTATTTTCTATTGTGAGGCAGAACTCAGTTCATGAGAAAGTTATAGGTCACGGCTGCCATGGGGACTGATTTGAGATTACACACACACACACACACACACACACACACACACACACACACACATATATATATATATATATATATATATATAGTGATCAAATAAAATTTTCTGTACACCATATATCTAGATTTGTATTAAAAAAGTAATTCTCCTTGATCTTATAAGTGGGTAATTAGCCACAAAGAAACTGAGGTAATAAGTAGGTCCCCATGGAGGATGTATGAGTCTCACTCAGAAGGGGAAACTAAATAATCATCATAGGTGGATGGAGAGAAGGAAATGGGTAAAAGAGTAGGTGAGGAGGGCATTGGGGATGGTGTTCAGGTTTGGGGAGAAGAGTGGGAGAGAGGGCTGTGAGTGAGAATGGAAATCTGTGGCACGGCATATCTGGTTACTAGCTGGAGGCCTGGGACAGTAGAGGATATGGGATGTCTATTGGGGTGATCCTAGTTGAGATTTCTACCAGAGTGGGATATAGAGATTGAATTCATCTGGCCACCTCCTGTACCCAGGCAGGACTTCTAGAGGAGGTAGGGGAACATCAGTGCACCCACAAAGCCTTTAACCCAAAATTGCCTTGCCTACATGATGTACAGGTATAAAGATGGAACAGAGACTGAGGAAACAGCCAACAAATGACTGCCTCAATTTGAGACCCATTTCATGGGAGAGAGACAGCCCCTGAAACTATTAATGATACTGTGCTATGTTTGCAGAAAGGAAACTATCACATCTGTCTCTTAAGAGACTTCTTCATCAGTGGATAGAGGCAGATGCTGAGATCCACTACCAAATATCAAGTGAAGTCCGGATAGTCTTCTGAAAGGTGGGATAGAGGTGAGGAAATTAGAGGGGTCAAGAACACCATAGGAAGACTGACAGAGTCAAGAAACCTAGGACCAGAAGGGCTCACAGAGTCTATGCCACTAACCGGGGAGCATGCAGGAGCTGGATCTACACTCCCTACATATTTGTAGCAAATATGCAGCTTGGTCTTCATGTAGGTCCCTAACCAAGTGGAGTGGATCTGTCTCGGTTTCTATTCCCTGTCATGGGATCTCTTTCACCTTAACATGACTACCTGATTAGGTTTCAATAAAAGAGGACGTGTGTCCTGTTAGAATTAGATACTTCAGAATAGGGTGGTATTCAAGCAGGGCTCCTCTTCTCTATGGAGCAGGGGAAGGTACAATATGGGGAGAGAGAAGGGAGGGGACTGTGATAGGGAGATAAAGTGAAAAATAGATGAAAAAGGAAAAAAAAAAGAGAATGAGCACTTTTCCATAAGAGATGTAAAACTCATTAAACTTCTTCATGAAACAGTTTGAAACTGTAGTGAACCTTAAACATGCACACATGAAAGCTCAGGAAGGGAGAATTTCATTGCTGCTGTTACCCTGTCCATGTATTACAGAACACTTGAGCTTCAGACATGGGTCTATGAGATACAAATGTAAGTGCCCTTGTGGGTACAGATACAAGAGGTAGATACTGTGAAAGTAAAAAATATTTATATTGAAGTAAAGTTGCAAATAAAACTTAAGCATGAGAGGGCCTGTAGAGTGATCAGTTGTGAAGAGCTTTTGCTGTTTTTCCAGAGCACCAAGTTTGTGCACCTGCCCACATAGCATGGAACTCACAATTGCCCATATCTCTAGCTTCAAACTACCTGACAGCCTCTTCTAATATCCTACAGACACATATTCATAAACATGAATAAACATAAAAGTAATTTCTTTGTAAATTTAAAATGACATTAAGTTTTGAAATTATAATTATAGCATTTCCCCCTTCCATTACTCAACAAAAAAATTTTCAAGTTAAAGTGAAAATATGATCTATTGTAATTGATTTATTAATATCCTATATAACAGTAACATACTTTATTATATTTATATTAATAAAAATTCATAAACATTTTATCTACATGATAAATAAAATTATTAAAAAATTCTTAATTTCATAAATTTTCCTAAGCTCTGTCCCATATCTACTTTTAACTTATTTTTAAGAGCTTCCCTAAGAACATGCAAGTTAAAAATTGATTTCATTATGAAACTATGACTTACATTGTAATATTTCATATTGCCCAACATTTCCACACACTGTTATACAATACCTGGTAAAATAAATGTTTTGCTTTCACCACTTTACTTTTCATAATCAGTATATATTAATGTAAGAATTTAATTGTAATGAGATATATTAATAAAATATATTCAATTTTAACAGTTTCTATTCTAAAGTTGGAAAAGTATGAAGGTTATTTTCCTTGGTATGTATTTTAATATATGTATATGTAAATATATATTTATATATAAAAATATTGTGAAGTTATCCAGAGTCAAAATTTGCTGTTTAAGGAAAAATAGAGCTTAAATGTACCTTGTAGCCCAAATTACAGTCAATTGTTCTTTTTCTGATAAGCAAATAATGTATAAAAAATGAGTGAGTTTTTAACCTTGGAAAACACATGATGTTGAGACTACAGAAGAAATACTAATAAAAATAGCCATATGATGAAACTAAGTGACCTTATTACTTGATCATACCTTCTGACAGTAGATTTTGCTTTAAGCAAAAATGCCTATTTCCCTAATAGTGGTAACTATTTTGTTTAGTTCACAATAGAAAGATATCTTTTGCTTGTGGTATCATTAGCTCTGAAAAAACTTGTTTGGTGTAAAGCTTTGCAACTTTTTGATGTAAATGCAAATCTTTGAAATAATATTTAAAATCATTTAAAATAAATATATATATATATATTTGGATTTTTCTTCTGAAAATTGTCTTTTCCAAGGTCACTTCAAAGTACAATGCAGGTTAACACTAAGCTACTTTCAGTTGTACATCAAATTCTAACTCCATTTTCTCCAACAATGGACATCATTTTATTAAGCTTGAAGACATTTTACTATTTCTTCATTAATCAAACTTTTGTCCCTTAGTGATTTTTAACATTGTTTTCTCCCTCCAAATGACTTTAGGAATTCTATTTCCATATTGAACATGCAAACAAACAATGTCAAAATATTTATGATATTTTGATCCGGGACTTCTGAATCAAGCACTGTAGAACTCATAACATATGTAATGGTCTTCAGAGAATGTTCATCATCCATTCCGCAAAATTCTATAAATGACAGCTTCCCTATGTGCTGACAGTTTTGTAACTTTCAAGTGTGTCAAAAATGTCTAATATGCCTAAAATGTAAACAACATCCAAGATGCTCATTTCTAGTTAAATATTTTCCTAGTTTCTTATGGCAGCAACCTCTAATCAAAGAAAACTTGAACACTCTTCTTTTTCAAAATAGAACATTCTAACTCTCTGTCTGCCTCTGAGTTCTGTTTAAGAAGAAAGCTAGCTAGATTTCTGTATAGATCACTAAAAAATAATAAAATAATAATATGGAAATTTTGTTCATTGCAATAAAGAGAAAAGTCTATAAAAGACAATAATGTTTCTGTATCCTCAATGAACATTAAAGAGTCAAGTACTTAAAATATTATCATTAGCGGTCACATTTTATATTTGTGTAGTATGCAATCTTTTAACTACAGACTTCACCTCACCTGCACTATAAACTCCTTCAATCCCTTGAAAATGCTGGTCTTAGGCATCTGAAATGTTACTATTGCTATTTCCTCTTCTCAATGTAATTGCAAAAGATAACTCTTTCTCAGACACTGGAGTAAATGCTTTGAGTGAGGTAAGCCACAAGTGTTTAAAAAACTGCTTCTCAACTTTCCTAATGCTGTGATCCTTTAATTCCTTTTTTCGAGTTCTGGTGACTTCAAGCATTAAATTATTTTGATTCTACTTTGTAATTGCAATTTTGCTACTGTTATGAATAATAATGTAAATGTATTAGATGCAGAATATTTAATATGTGACCACAAAGGTATCATGACCAAGAGGTTGAGAAACACTGATTTAAACAACAGTATGACCAATATATTTTATGAATCACCTATCTGGCTGTTGTGGTCTGATGGATGGAATCTGAGAATAAGAACTAAGATGCTTTGAGGACTGCATCATAGCTATATTTGTAGAAACATGCCCTGAATATAATGACAGCAATGAATATATTAATATTCTAAGAGCATTTTGGATGCACAATAGACAATATGTTCTTTGTTTACATCAAAATAATTTAAGTGTCAAAAACTACCAGTCTTCACCTTCTTAATCCTGAACAGTGAATATAAGACTCTTGCACACACACACACACACACACACACAAATTATCTGACTTATTGCCTAGCATAGATAATGTCTGGAATGGTAGCCAATGTCCTCTGCTCTGATTGAATGAAGGCACCTTCTGCTGATACATTAAGAGAGGCAGTATTAGTTATCTTTCTTAGTCTACTACTGATCACACAGGGTTCTAATCAATGCCTCTATAAAATAGCTTGGAAAATAGGAAGAATTTATTTTCACTGTAGTTATTAGTGCCCAGTGCTATGCACACTCCAGTGAAGTCTGCTTGGCAGGCCTAGAGGCCTGGAAGCACTCACAAGGCAGTTTCAAGGAAACTCCACCTCCTGGAACCTTGGCATTCTCATAACCAGTATACTCGTACACTATCCCCGTTTTACTCTGGTGTATGGATGCACGTGCTCTCTTTTAGTACTATTTTATTATAAGTGCCTTTAAATATTGAATTCTGACATAGCTAAGCCTTCACCAGTGTTTCTGTCCCAGAAAAACCTTGAAGCTGACAAACTTGGAATTCAGTAGGAATTCAGTAAGATTGTTACCTATTCAGTAGCATTCAAAATTACTTCTAGGAGAGATGGTGAAACTAATTAGGCATTACAAAGAACTGAGCTGGAATAGCTCAGGGCTGGTCTGTAGAGTGTTTACTTGGGACAATAGCCAGTCTTACCCAGACAAGGGAATTCACAATGGCCTAGGGGTGAGTTTGCCATGAAAGTGTTAGGGAATCCCCCTTGAGACAGGTTTCTTCACTAGGCCCAAAGAAACAGCATAATCAGGCATTTACTAAGAACCCCTGGTGGTGGGTTTAACAATAGACTAGTATTACACCTGGCTCCCTTCTTTGTGGCAGTGGCCTGGTCCCGCCTTCTTTTGATGTATATATTCCTTTTGTATTGTGTCACTGTAACACCGGATGTATCTTGCCTGTTTTCTTTTTGCTCTTCTGTGGAAAAAGTATGATGCTCCACTTGAAAAATTACATTCAGATTCTACGAAATCTCTTCTGTTGATTCTGTTTGTCATTCATTCGCCAACTCCTTGTCCACCTGCAACCAGAGACCTGTTCTACGCAGACAGGGACCAAAAAGGGTCTGCGGCAGCCCAGTACCCTGACGATATCACGCTTCTCTTTCTCTTTAATGAGAATTTATTTGTTATTTCTGGATTATATATTGTAAACCTAATAAATACAGGCTTAGTTTTCCAACCAAATATTCTAACCAGACTCATGTTTCAGAAGTTATCAAAATGTATTAATTACTTTGCTCAAATTAATGTTTAAGGTTGGCTCACAGTTTGAGGCACAGTTAATCATAGTGGGAAATTTGCCAATAGGAAAATGAGATATCAAGTTACATCGAATCCAGTCAGGATTCAAAGAGAATGTTTGTATTTCAGCTCACTTTCTTCTCTTTGACTCAGGGTGGGAATGAAGCCCAATGTATAGTGATGACTACTTTTATAGTGTCTCTCTTATCAAAACCTTCCAGAAAATATCCTAAACGTCATTCTTAGAGTTCCCCACCCCAAAGGTAACCCCAGGCCCTGTCAAACTGACAGCCAACATTACAAGTTTACATTGAGAATCTCATAACAAAAAATGTGTTTGGGCTTAGAGATAGGCCTCATTCAGGAATTGACTGACTAACATAAATAAAGCTTCAGATATGGTCTACAGAACAACATAAGTTTAGCATGATAATACATGCTTTTAAGAACTCAGAAGAAGGCAACAAGATCAGAAGTTCAGTGTCTTTCTCTGTTACATAGTGGGGATTGAGGCCAGTCTGCCATATATGAGATCTGTCTTAAAAAAAAAAAACAAACAATTCAATTAATCTCTAAACTCTACATAATCTCAAACAGTTCCAATAAAGTTCATGATGCGGTTTTTCTGAAGATCAAGGAAATCTTTTAACCATAAGTACCTATAAAAATAACAAACAAGATGCATAGTTCTAATATATAATCATAAAAAGGAAAATCATTCCAAAAGAGATAAATAGAGACATTGTAAAAAAAAATGGACCAAAGAAAGACAGAAACCTAGTGGGAGAAAACATCCAATTCTGCAAGTCCATATCCAGCATTGGGGAATCATGATAAATTATGACAGTTCCCAAGTACTAAGAAGACCCACCTCTCAATGCTTTGTTGTCTGTATCACTACATTTTACTACCTCTCTCTCATGCTGAGAATCTGGATAAGAGCTGTGAGTAGATTATACTGTCTAGATATTTCTTCTGCCAATTGAATTAGAGTATTTTAAAGCCTCACTGAACTTCTTAGAACATACACAGAGAGCAGTCAGATATCCCTTCTCAGTTCCTATTAGATTCCATGTTTCTCTCTGAGAGCTCATAAGTCAGAAAGAACTCTACTACCCATATTTACCTTTGCATTATAACCTATCAAAATTGCCCAATAATGTTCTATTAAGCTTTATATACAGCATTTTAGTCTAAAGTCCCAAAAGCAATTCACATTGCTCTCACAAACCAATTCCAAAGGCCTAAGTAGCACAGGGAAATGTTTATCACGTCTGTCAGTATTATTGCTATAAACAAATATCTATCAGTTACTCCTCCTGTTACTGATTTAGTCAAATTTTGATCAAAATATAGGATTCATTTATTACTTAAATATTTCTTTATTTAATCTTATGTAATAAAGATCAAATGAAGTAACAGATACTTTTACACGTTTTCTTTATTTCTCCCTCACAATCGTGGTGAAGCAGAATTAAGAGTGTGAGAATCACCAAACTCCATGTCTATAAAAATTTTTCTAGCATATTATTTTATATACCGTGATACTCCTAATTACTTCTTCTAAAAAGACCCTTCATATTAACTTTTTCTGAGGAGAGAAATTGGAAAGCATAGGTTGGATAAAGGAATGAATTTCACATATTCAATCATCATTAAACTGGATATGGAAACAATGCCTTCTGGATCATCTACTGGACATTCTAACTTGTTAACTGCATCAAGGTAAAAACTCAGCCTTTTCAATTAGTCTTCATATATAGAGACTCCTGTTGCCTCAGACAGAGTTGAAAATACTGTTCAAGATAGATTAAAGTACAGCCTATAAATATACATGATTTAATGATGGATTTGAACAATTTATTTCTGAGTGTAGACATTTACTAATTGTCTGAAACCTCTCTATATTGTAAGAAATGATGAATCAATATCATTCTATAGTTAATTATAATAATTATAATTATAATAATAATTTGCTAATATTTTTCTTCTGATCCCCTAATTTTACCCTTACAATGAGTGTCTTTTTTGTTTGTCACAGGGTTCCTTCAATTTTCTTTAAAGACAGCAATGATGTTGTCAGTTTTTTACATGGTCACATTTCTAAAAGTTTAGTGAATACTTTTGTTACTGATTCTATATATTCTAGTTCTATTTATAGTAATTTTAAGTTTATAAACTGATGACAAATTATTTGAAGTTAGGACATTTATACACTTCCCATATATGAGTTAAAGTTAGTCTTTTTTTTACTTCAACTCTTACTCCTTTTACAGATATATGTATGGTTATGAGTTTTTATAAACAAACATAAAATGGTTGACTCAAATTCTGTGCAATATCTTTGTCCATACTGAACAACTATGTAGTAAGTCAATTTCTACTACTCAGTGCTTTCCCAATATTCAAAGGCTTATTCTAAGTACATAATATATGGTGAACCTTCAGTTTTTTCATAAATATGCATCTATTTTTGGGTAGGGTTGAATAAAATAGCCTTGAGGACAATTATTCTGTATATTAATTTAAAAAACAAATACTCAGCATTCACGAGTAAGTACAAAGCATGTTATGAGATTTCATGGCAATATCATAATATCACAATTTTACTTTACTTGCATTGTGGGACGATCATATATACATGACACCATTATACATAGGTGTTTCTGGAAGTCCTTGAACTACAGAGGAAAGTCTTGCACTTTTCTTAATTTTGATTCAAATATAAGATTGCATTTTTGGATATATTGAACACATTATCATCAAAAATCATCCTAGTGACATAGATATTTTCAAAATATAATTTGATCACATTCCAGAAAGCTGTTAGGCAAAGGCTAACTTAGACACAAGAAATGTTCTCTTTCATCTTAGAAACAAGATAATTCATAAGTCATTGTCTCAGGGCTGTTTGTATTCCAGTTCCTTAAAATGTGTTTCTCACTTTATATTGTATTATCAAATGTTACAGTCTGAAAACCTCAGTAGGAGGAAGTAAATTTTTTTCACCCAACTAATCTATTGGTCATTATATATGCACATTTGTTTTCATGACACTATTAAGAGAAATTTACACTTTTCTTCTCTCCTGGGTAGTTTGAGCATTCGAATATGCTGGTATCTCAGGCTGGAAAAACCATTTTCCTAACTCAACTCCACATGCAATTACTGGATAAAATCTGATTTACTGCCTTTAAGGCAAAATTATTTCAGTAAAATAGAATATTTTAAAGTCCTTATGATAATATCTGAGTATCTAGACACTTCAATAAATTATAAGAAAATGCCTAATTGATACATCACAAATACTATCAGACTACAGTATTGTAATTGTAAGTGCCTGAACCATAGACACAGAATCAAGTAAGGGTAGACAGTGTTACCCCTTCCATTCATGTATCCAACTAATTTATGTGTTTTATATTTAGATGTTTCACTTTAAATAATCCAGGATGAAAAATGTTTTGTTGTTGTTGTGGAGGTAATTTTTGTTTCTTTCTTTTTTGTTTTACTTTGTGTTTGCAGTTTTAAAGCCTGATTTTAAGTAGAAAACAATTACACATTATTCTTAGCAGCAAATGTCAGCCAGAATCCTCAGTACTTCCAGCTTCCTCTGACTATAATAGTCACTAGGCATGAATGTGGTACACATATATAGATGTAGGAAAAATAGTCATATACACAAAAATGAAATGAATAAGTTTTTAAAAAATTAAATATGTTTAGTCTTAAATCTTAGTTTTCAGATATTGGACTAATATATTGATGAATTATATGGAAACCACTTAATAAATTTAAAGATAAAATGTGACTTTAACAAAGATGTCTTCTTTTTATCAACAATATGAACTAACCAGTACCCCATGAGCTTGTGTCTCTAGTTGCATATGTAGCAGAGGGAGGACTTGTGAAGATCATATGCCCCAGTACATGGGAATGCCAGGGCCAGGAATCAGGAGTGGGTGGGTTGGGGAGCAGGGTGGGGGGAGAATATAGGGGACTTTCAGGATAGAATTTGAAATGTAAGTGAAGAAAATATATAACAAAGAAAGTTTCATAGAATGATTAAATATTGAAAAAGAAGAGTTCACATACCTTCTCCAGACCTTCTTCCTTGAGACTGATCACATCCAAATCAAAATCTGTTCGCAATCCATTGGTTTTGTTAAATGTTATTCTGCCTGTGAGACCTTCCCAGTGAGCCTGGAGAACAAAACAAAACAAAACAAAAAACCAAATATTCATAATTAACAAGAAATATTTTCCATGATTACTAGGAAACAAAGCTATTTTCTTTACTTCTCATAAATTATATGAAATCATATTTTAAGTGTATTTTGTCTTGAAATGTGAAGAGTTTAATTTTCTCTTCAAAAGCTTCCCAACTTGAATAAAATGTTTAGCTTATATTATCAGTGTATGTTGCTATGTTTTTCTTTAGATATATTAAATGATTTTGGTTTATATACTGAAATTCAATTAACAAAGAAAAATACTAAGGTATTGTATATGATCTATTGAATATATCACTCAGTATTATTCAAAATTATAATTGATGCTTTAAATTCATAACAGTAATAAACTTAATACTCTGAAAAAACATGGAACCCACAAGAGTCTATTATACTTCTTCAACTAACAATCTTGCCTTAAAATAAACAATGTTATATTCCCTGAAAAAGAAAAGAAGAATATTCTATAATTGTATTATATCAGTTATAATGTCTAGAAAAGATATTCTCAATGAAATGTGAGGTAGAATATAATCCCTCCAAGGTGAGTAAGTGGGTACACTTATTTTAAATAAAAATTTTCCTATTTTGTCTGGTATTTAGCAAAATGTGTATATTTCCCACTAAACAGCATCTTGAAGTAGCTTGGAATAATAATTACTTGAAAGTTTTGATTGCTGCAGCATATGCATGCATTTGAAATAATGTACTCCAGTAGCCTAAAAATACGATTCTTACAAGTTTAAGGTATAATAATTTAATAGCAAATACAAATGAATATCATTTCTACACTAGTTTTTAGTCATCCTGTTTGCCTCTTTGATACTAGTGTGCAGTCCTTTTAAATGTTTTTTAACTATTAAATTACAAATGAATATTACAATATGTATCCAAAACATTTAAACATGTAATAACTGCTTTAGAAAACAATTGATCCAATTTCTTCAAAAGAAAAAGATATTCAGATCATAAGTAAAATTTTTAAAATAATATAACAACAGATAAAAGAATCAGAAAGCATCAGATTATGTATAGAGAACAGCAGCTGGGCGTGGTGGCGCACGCCTTTAATCCCAGCACTTGGGAGGCAGAGGCAGGCGGATTTCTGAGTTCGAGGCCAGCCTGGTCTACAAAGTGAGTTCCAGGACAGCCAGGGCTACACAGAGAAACCCTGTCTCGAAAAACCAAAAAAAAAAAAAAAAAAAAAAAAAAAAAGAACAGCAAAAGGAAACTAGGCAGAGAGCTGTAAAAACATAAGAGCCCAAATCGGACAAGCAATAAAAATTCTCTAACATACTCAAGTTTAAACTTCCTAGCAACCAAAGCAGAAAAGAAAAAAATGATGGCATTATAATATGCAGGGTTCATATTCTGGAATCATACAAGCTGCTCGTGATAAACAGACTCTGTTGGTATGGAAAACTGAAAAATTTCTCTTGTTGGTCCTCTTAAGAGGAATACTGTGATTTAGTGGACAAAGCTCTCAATTATACCCCACAATAAATACAGTGGGGAATGTCATATAGCTGTTTCTTTCAGGGCTTGCTGACACACATCACAGTCAGAATGCTCAAATGCTGAGTTCAGAAAAATCAATTCTTTCACTACAGAGACCTGTGATCTATGTACAGAGCTCTGAGAGTGCTGAGTGTTTTAAACAAGAAGTTAATGTAGACTGTGAAGAAACTAATAAAGATCATGTTCTTCAGGGAACATCAGTACCCCTGAGTTTGATATACATTAGAGAATGAAAATGCATGGAAACTTTAACAATATTGTGAGATTCCTATTCATGATCCTATTTGCATTTTTTATTCCATGATAAAATAGATGGTAAAGCTTAAGGCAATGATGAAAATTCTTAAGTGTACCAATGCCTGAGATTGTTTTAATAGCTAAAGACAATGGACCATGTAAACTTTTATCCATGAGGAATGTGCTAAGCAAACAAAGGACTTCCCTCCTTAGGAGGAAGAGAAAATTGCAAAAGAAAAAGATGTGTGTGCACATATGCGTGAGTGAGTAATTTTCCACTTGATTTTCCTACTTCAGGCTTGGTCAAAATCAAAAGAGACAATACATTGTCATAAGCATTACTCGATTACCCATTGTGAGGTAAATTTTGTACTTTGTGAATCCATACATTATTTTTATTTTCGCGTTTCAAAGTGATAGGAATTAAACTTGGCCCTCATATACACCCATCAAGCAGTCTGCCACTAAACTATATCCTGGTCCTTTTACATTCATTTTTAATATGTAATATACGTTAAACAATTGTACAGGTTGTTTCATATAGTTTTATGGATAAAATAGCTCTGTCACACATATTAATTTTAAATTTATTGTAGCCTAAATGACGCTCAAATTAAAACCACATTTCAGTTTATTGACTAAAATATAATAATTTTTATACATCTACATCTACTTAAATAAAATATAAGAAAAACAATTTTTCTAAAATAAGTCTAATATCATCAACCAGGCTCTTAATGGGTCATAGGCTGCATTTGTTTAGGTCATCACAGGCATGTTGATGGATATTGAACTCATTTATGACTAAAATAATACTTCTTATTTAGTTGTCTCTTTGTATTTGGTTTGTCCTGTTTGGTTGTTATCTCTGAAAGCTTGCATTTTTCTTAGGAAGAAATTGAGGGGATGCAAATCTGTGGAAGAGGAGATTTGGGGGTAGTGGGGATGAGTGTAGGGAAGGGAAACTGTAGTTAGCATATATTATATGAGAGAAGAATCTATCAAGAAAACAAGTTTCAGTTAAAAGATAAAATTGTGTGATAGCAGAACTGCACTGTCCTTATTCAGTCTTTTCTCGACTTACCTCTTTAATTAGGCTCATGAAGCGAGTCCCAAAGCGCCAGGGTTTGTGTCGATTGCATTGCAAGGAGCTGACTGTCATCTGGGGAAACTGTTGGACAGCCACAGACACAACGTGCACTGCATCATACATCAGAGCAGCATCAGTCTGGAAGCCAGAGAAAGGACATACATGTTCATAAAAGCACAGCATGCAGAAAATAATGGGATAAGAAATGTTAGAGAAAACACAATTTCCTCGATATTCTGTGGTTCTCTGAGATAAGGCACTGTGACCATATTACCACAGCTCTTTTAGAACAGTTGACCCATATGACCTTTCTCTCCTAACTCAGTACGACCCTTCTATTGCCTTTTAAGCTGGAAATATATAAAGACACTTTATTGGTCTTCTCACTTTATCTTGGTCTGTCTTACTCTGTCTCACCACACACATACAAGTATGTTGGATAAAATTGTGACATTTAGAATGATTATATATCTCACATATTATTTATAGAAGTAAACAGTTCTCCTGTGCAGAAGGAAGAAAAGAGATTTTTAAAAGAGAGTTACTTTTAAAAGCTTAAGATATAAGCCCAGATCTTGTCTTCAGTCTATTTTCAAATATCCATTCTCAGTCATGATGCATCATCCCACAGCCTGAATCTCAGTATATGTGTTAATCCCTTTTCAAGAACCTAAGCTTAATCTCTTATGCTGTTTTCTTCACTCAAAATTTCCATATCAATAAAAGTTCATTTGGTTTTGTAAGTAAAATGAATATGAATTTTACTTTTCAGCACCTGATCAAGTGACCTGTCACTTTGTGAGTCAATGATAAAAAATAATGCCTATAAAACTCAACAAACAAGAGGTTCAGTGACTATCAATCATTCTCTTAACAGAACTCTCTCACTATGTGTTTGGGATCTATGCCAGATCTCATACCTACAGGAGAGGGACACACTTGCAGGGGTAGTAGCAGTGAACTTTGAGCCATCTGTTTGGCATGCTTTAGAATAAAAGCATCTATTTCCTTTTCCCATTCACACAATTAGTGGGCTGTGAAATGAATTCCAAACTGAATAGGAACCCCGTAGATCATATTGTGTGTCACAATACAAGACAAAATGAGGTGACTTTATTTTTTGGTTCAGAAGGATGCTAAGAGTATTACCATAGGAAAAATAATATGGCTAAACAGCACACTGCAATATCAGAGCATAGGAGCAATCATTTTGACATTTTTAAGTCTTTGAGAAATGTAAATTCATATCAACAAACTTTGTCTTATAAATAACAAATGGTTAATTTTGCATACCATAATAGCCGCATGGTAGTAACTAGAAGAGTGAATTTGATACAGCATACCAAATATGACCTTGACAATTATACTGTTTGGTTGGATCTAAGTTAACATCTGATGAATTTATCACATATAAGGCAATTCTGGCCTGAGGAGTCATTACCAAGTTTGAAAAATGCATCTTTTCTAAAACATCATGAAATCTTAGACTATACACCTGCTGAGAAAGGCAGACAAAAGTGAAAGCTTTAGTGTATTACTGGCAGGCTAGTTTCACAGCATCATCACAGAAAAACACCTTACAGTATCAATTTTTCCTAAATTCAAACTCCATTTCCTGATGTAATGGTCAATATTGTCAACAGGGCTATACATTAAGTCTCCTAGGAGGTAGGCCTTGGGGCATTTTGTAAGGGAGGAGGCCATTTCTAACTGTGAAAGTAAACATAATCTGATTATCGAATCTTGGTGGGAACATCTCACAGGCTAGCACACTGAGCTGAATTTAAATAAAAGACAAGAGAGGACCACCATTCTCTCTCTTGCATACTGACTGCAGACACAGAAACAGTTGTCATATTTCTGTTACCTCTTTAGCCTCAAGATCTTATAACCATTAGCTAGAAGATACGCTTCCTTTCTTAAGTTGCTTTTGTCAAAAATTTTGTCAGAGTAATCAGAAAAAAAAAATGATGTATTAGAGTCTGGAATAAGAGTTAAAGTCATAAATAATAATAAAACTATTACCATTATTTTTTAATAGTATTTTAAAATTGGAATTCTATTAAGTATTTTTATTGTCTCTAATATAATAAAACTAGAAGGATAAAAACAAAAATTCTTTGGAAACCATACAAATTAACTCATTTTGAACAAACAGTGGATTGTGTTTGATAGAGCTCGTATTTCTAGCTGCATATGTAGCAGAAGATGGCCTAGTTGGCCATCACTGGGAAGAGAGGCCCCTTGGTATTGCAAACTTTATATGCCCCAGTACAAGGGAAAGCCAGGGTCAAGAAGTGGGAGTGGGTGGGTAGGGGAGCAGGGCTGAGGGAGGGTATAGGGAACTTTCAGGATAGCATTTGAAATGTATATAAAGAAAATATCTAATAAAAATATATAAAAATGAATGGGGGTGGAATAAAAAACAATTATTCTACTTAAAAATAAAGAATGTAAAATTTTCTTAAAACAAATAAAATAGAAACATAAAGAAAAACTATTGAGTACTATAATGATTATTTAGAGAAATCAATCCTATATTTTACAAAGAAAGTATTTGCACAAGCAACATAGTACTATATGTCAAGGAAATAGACTTATGACATCCAACCAAACTTTGCATCAGCAGAAAGAAAGACAAAATAAATAGTAGAGCTGAGATAAGCAAAATATAGACCTAGAAATGATAACTGGCACTTGGAACTGCTTTTCCTAGAAAACATTGTCTCTTTATATGGATATAAAATAAAACTAAATGCTGGATGATAGACTGCACTTTCTGCCTTCATTTTGGTTTTGTTTAAATTAATTTGAGTACTGTATGATAATTTCTCAAATAATATCTGACTACCTAATATACATTGGGTAGATGTGTCTGAGAGTAGAAAAAGAACTAATTTCATTACCTCCAGTCACCTTAGATTATATGAGAGTCTTACATCTCCAACTGCTTCCTAAATGAGAACTGTCTGTGATAGCAAAGCTATGGTCTAGAGCAGAACTGACCAGTTAATGAGGACCAGATCAAATCCCTTAAGAAATGGCACTAATAACAACCTCTTTAGACTATTTTATAGTAACAAAATTAGAAATAAATATTAATCATAGCTAGAAATAGACAGAAACTTCACCAGTAATGTGTAGATTAGGTAAATAGGTAGGTAGATGAGAGATAGATAGATTGATAGATAGATAGATAGATAGATAGATAGATAGATAGATAGATAGATTAGATAGATAATAGATAGATATGATATATAGATGACATATATCATATCTATATATGATATATATCATATATAATCATAACATATCATACATATATTTTGACCTCCTTTCCCACTGCCTTCTATACTTAAAAATAAAGCACATGTTTTAGCACATGTAAGTACAATAGATATGTAATTAGTGGAGCTCTTATTCATTCCTCATTTCATTGTTCCTTATCAAATATCTTTTTTAATACTACTCATCTCCTGGAAATATTGAAATAGATGCCTGAGAAAATCCCATTGGAACTAATATTTTGTTGGTCATTTTTGTCATTTTCTAGTCAAAAACAAAAATGGTCTAATTAGAAACTGATTTATAATACACTGAAAAGAAAAGATTTCAAAAAAATAAAACTAAGAAGTTTTTATGTTGAATAATTATAAAAGAGACAGTGGAGGCTTAAGTAAAACCAAAGCTTTACTGACACCACAGAAATAAGATGGCTGATCAAGATGATAACTTACGATTGGGCATCTTAACAGTACTGAAACATAAGGAACTGGAAAGATGGCTGTTTTGTCACCATATGAACTTGTGTGGTTCATTTAAACAACAGAATACTACTTGGGTATCAAGAATGAGAACATCATGAGTTTTGTAGGCAAATGGATAGAACTAGAAAATATTCTGAGTGAGGTAACTCAGATCCAAGGACATGCATGGTACGTACTCACTAATAAGTGGATATTAGCCAAAAAATACAGAATATGCAAGATACAATCCATAGAACTGAAGAAGATTAAAAATGTGAAAGGCCCAAGTGAGGATGTCTCAGTCACACTTGGGAGGGAGAAGAAAGCAATCACAGGAGGCAGAGGGAGGGAGAGAACTGGATGGAACAGGATAGGTGGAGGGGAAAAGGGGAACATAATCAGGCATTGGGGGTGATCAGGAGTAAAGGCCTGAGGCCGAAAGAATAAAACAGGAAACCTCAGGAGGTAGAAGGTGGGGGACCATCTAGGATGTACCAGAGACCTGGGAGGAGAGAGACTCTCAGGACTCAAAAGGAGGGACTTTAAATGAAATGCCCTACAGTGGGAAGAGGAAACTTGTAGAGTCAATTTTCAGTAAAAAGATAAGATATCAAGTAGAGTTATGGGGTTGTCATCCCAAGGTCAAAAAACTCTTACCAAAAATTATTTCTGTCTAAAAGATCTTCAGGGAGAAGACCCTGAGGGAAAGGAGGTCCAGTGACAGGCCCAAATTCAGAGCCAGCTCAAGGAGAGGCTCCAAGTTTTGACACTATTACTGATTCTATGGTATGCTTACATACAAGAGCATAGTATGGCTGTCCTCCCAAAGGCCCAATAAGCAGCTGAAAGCGTCAGATGCAGATACTTACACCCAACCAAAGGACAGAAGCTGGGGACCCATGTGTTCTAATTAGGGCAAAGCTGGAAGAACCTGAGTCAGAGGGCTACCTCATAGAAAGACTAACAGTCTCAGTCTCAACTAACCTGTAGACCCTTGATCTCTCAGAAAATGAGCCACCAACCAGCTGGTCTGCGGCCCCCAGGCACATACAGCAGAGGACTGCCTGGTCTGGCCTCAGTGAGACAAGATGCACCTAAAAGACTTGTGGTCCCAGGAAGTACGGAGGTCTAGTGGGGTGAGGGAGGGGGTGAGGGTGGGAACATCATCTTGGAGGAGGGGAGAAGGTATGGGATGAGGAACAGTCAGAGGGCAGACAAGGAGGGGGATAAGGACTGAACTGTGAAATAAGATAAAATAATAATAATAATTAAATATTCTCAGAACAAAATATCTTCAACTGCTAAATTTTACCACAAATTCAAAAAGAGATGAAAAGACTTCCAAAATCCTATTCTTAAGTCAAAACTACCCAGATATAAAAAGAATACAGTCAATGCATATCAACAATTGTAAGCCAAGATGACTGATGAACAAAGACAAATAAATCCTCAAGAAAATATTAGTAATCCAAGTTTTTTAGTATAAATAGTACACTAAAAATATTAAAGATGAGTTTAGAGAATTACATTATGATACTCAATTGGTAAAGCATCATGGAGAATGATAACCAGCATTTACCTTTGGCCTCTGCATGCATCTGCATGATCATGTACATAACACACACACACACATTTTTTTTTTCAACATAATCTAGATGACTTTACTTCAGTATTTCAAGTATTTGTGACAATGGTTGAATGTACACTGTTCAATAAACAGGATATCATTCTATAACACACCAACAGAGAAATGACAAAAGCCATGGTAGTCTTAACAGAAACAGAACTCACACGTGATAAAAATTAACATTATTTATGATCAAAATGCTAAATGATTTACTTATGATTAACAGAGTTCAAAGTAGCAACGTATATTTATTTATAAAACAACAACAGCTTACAACATACTTAATGCTGGAAAACTGACAGTGATGCCTTAAGATGCAGCAAGATAAGGATGTCCACTTTTGTCAGTTTTACCCAAGATGATAATAGAAGTAATACCCAGAGCAATTATGTAAGACAATGAAATAAATGGCATCTAAATTGGAAGAAAAACAGGAAAATTGTCACTATTTACAGATGACATAATCTTATATATAGAAACACATCATTAAAACACTATTAGAATTAATAAACTAATTCCGCAGAGCAGCAGGGTATAAAATCAACATCAAAATAAATTGCAGTGCATATGCCAATACTGAGTTATCTGAGTTAGGATTCAGCAAAGCAGTCCTAATTAAAACAGTCACAATTTAAAATAAAATGCATACAATTATATTTAAGTTAACAGGATAAACATCTACAATATAGCTATACATTTGCTGGAATACGTTAATAAATACACAAATGAGTGGAAGAGCACCTGGGTTCATAGATTAGAAGAGTTAATATTGCTAAAATTTCTATAACACACAAAGTGAATGATAGAATCAAGATAATCCCTATCAAATTACCAATGTATTTCTTCAAAGATGAAACAAGTAAACACTATAATGTGTGTGGAACTATAAAAGACCCTGAATTTCCAAACAGTGTTGGGTCAAAAGAATACAGTAAGAGGTCTTAAACAAGCTGATTACAAAATGCACTATAAAAATAGCATGACAATGACATCAAAAAATAGCCATACCCACAAATGGGATGAAATAGAGGAGGAAAGCTAGACATTTGCAGTCAACTCAGTTTTTTCTCTTTTTGTTTCGTTATTTTACTTTATTCTTTAATCGTTTTTTACAGTTCAGTCTTCATCCCCCTTTTGTCTGTCCCCAACTGCTCCTCATCCCATACCCCCTCCTCCAGCCAGTCTCCTAGAGGATGTCCCCACTCCATCTCCCACTCCACTAGACCTCCCCACTCCCTGGGGCCTCAAGTCTCTAGAGAGTTAGTTGTATCTTTTCTCACTGACTTTTGACAAAGGTAGAACTATGGGCAATGAAGAAATTATAAACACTTCAATAAATGTTGCTAGCATATGGATAGCCATTCATAAGGTGAAAATAGAAGCCCTCCCCTCACTGGTTACATTAAACTACTAAAAGAAACAGTAGTGATAAGTCCATTTGAATGAATAACATTAAAAGAAGAGACAAAAGTAAAAACGCATAAGTGAAATTATATAAAACTAAAAAAAATGTTTTTTGTTCATTGAAGAAAACTAATAAAATAACACTTCCTTACAGCAATGGAAACAATGCCCTATAGATAGGAAGAAGTGAATAGCCAGCTATGGATCTGAAAGGAAATGTATGGGTACATTCAAACACTTAAGAATGTGTGTGTGTGTATGTGTGTGTGTGTGTGTGTGAGTGTGTGTGTGAGTGTGTGTGTGTGTGTGTGTGCTGGGATGGGGGAAGGAGGTAGATAGCAACACTGTTTAAAGCTTGGTGATAGACCTTAGTAGATATCTGTAAAAGAACTATAGATCTACTTAGATCTAGACGTGTCCTCAATAGGTACCTCAAAATTTTGGAATTTCCTAAATTATCAGATGAATAGAAATCAGAGTGACAATGGCATGTCACAATTTACAGTAAGAGCAGATACTCTCCAAAATAAATTATAAAAGGTTCTGGCAAAGACAATGAGAAAATAAAGATCTTACACACTGTTGGTGACATTTAACTTTGTATGATACTGTGAAGCACAGAAGAAAGTCTCACAAAGGTTAAAAACAGAGCCATGATTTGATTCAGCAATAATTTATATTTTGGGAGTTCTGATGAAATCTAAACACTTATGACTCTGTTATTCTTTGAAATTTATCCTCTGACATAGAATTGAAATTAATTATAATTTTGTTTCTAACTTGATTTTCATTATATGTTATATCAACCCTAAAGAGTAATTCCAAGTTAAAAAATATAATTTTTAAAATTATGCAATTGCATATAAACTACTTTCTTACTAAACCATTTACTAAATCCACATGATTTAGCTAGAAAAACTCAGAAATACGTGTGCCCTGAACATTTAAGTACAATCACATACATGTGTACAAGTATGTATGGTGGTCATGTTTATTTGAAAGTAAAACAACTGTAGGAACGGGATTCATGCCAGAAGAAGGAAGCATCATTAGAATATTCTATTTCAGAAGAAGTAGACATTATGAAGTTAAATATTAAGACCAATAGTATGATATTGTGAAGCACAGAAGAAAGTCTCACAAAGGTTAACAATAGAGCCATGATTTGATCCAGCAAACTCAGAAATCCACCTGTCTCTGCCTCCAGAGTGCTGGGATTAGAGGCGTGTGCCACCATGCCCGGCTGAGTTTTTTGGTTTTTTTTGTTTTGTTTTGTTTTGTTTTGTTTTGTTTTTTGTTGTTGGTTTTTTTATCTTGTCTTATTTTAACTTGTTATGCTGTGTTTAGTTAATATCTCTGGGAGGCCTCTTACCCTTCCCCTTCCCCCCCGAAGGGAACCCGAGGAGTAGATCTTGGAGAGGAAGGAGGTTGGGGGAGGACTGAGAAGAGTAAATGGAAAAGAAATAGCAGTTGGGAATGTTGAGACAAGAATAAAAAGGAAAAAGTGCAATATGATCCAAAAACTGTAATTCACCTTAGATAACCTTTTAACATGAGTGTCTTGGAATGATCATAATATACCCTTGCAGAGCTCATCAATATGAGATCATTTCAATTTTTCTTTTTCTTCAAGTGGTAAAATGAGGGGTAAGGAACACTTAGATCTCGAGCAATGAAATTTCGAAGCTTCAACTATTCTGTATGAACTCACCACCAGGACAATAAATGGTGGCTCTTTGCTGAAAAACAGAAGCCTACTTCCTGGACATCGTTTCTATTTTCTGAGTTATCTTTTGCTCATTTTAATAAAATCCAACTCTGCATCAAATGTTTCAAAAGCATAATGTTCTAAATATTCACTCATATTTCAAACATATCCTGACATAAGATATAATAAAAATGTTTTGAACATCTAAGATATTTGTATAGACAGATTTTATTTATGGAAAGACTGCTTCACTAAGCAGCAAATTCCAGACAGATCTATGTTTGATCTAAAAGTTTTTCTTATTCTGGTTGTAATTATATTAAATCTTTTTCTAAAGTAATGAAAATAAACACATTAAGATAGTTATCTGCCCCCAAAATTAAACCACATATTTGGCTTTGTATTAATGATGAAGTTAAGACAAAAAAACCTTCTGACATACATACATGGAAGAAAACACAGAAAAAGGTCTAAATTATACCAAAGAATCCTTTTAGCAAAACTTTATCAAAATATTTTTACTCTTGGTGGCTGTGGCATTTGTGTCCTAGAAGTAATGGTCAGGTGGCATATACCTTTAATGACAGCACTCAAGAAGCAAAGGAAGGGCGACTGTTATAAGTTCCAGGCCAGCCTGTTTTACAAGGTAAGTTCCAAGGCAGCCAGAGCTATATAAAAACATGTATCAAATAAATAAACAAATGTCAACATTAATAAAAATGAGGCATAGTATTTTTTCTAATTCTTAAAACTTATAATTTCATAAGAATCTATCTCTCTCTCTCTCTCTCTCTCTCTCTTTCTCTCTCTCTCTCTCTCTCTCTCTCTCTGTGTGTGTGTTTTCCCATTAATGTTCTTGGTTTGGACTAAAACTTTACAATGTAATGAATGTTCTATAGGATATACTTGAATTACTCAATTGTTTTTAGTTACTTGTTGGACCACACTCACCACACACCACACTAACATTGTAGTGCCACACATATGCTGTCATGTATATAGTAAGTGTTTAATCACATTTCTAAGAATAAATACATATGTTCTGCCAAAACATTTGCTTTAGCAGTAAAAGAAATAGGTCTTGGGCAACTCTGAATAACGATCACACTCTGGCACTTCTCTAGAATACATGACCTCCCAAAGGTACCTTGAACCAAATCTGCCAGCAACTCCAACCTGGAAGGAATTTGAATGCAGTCTCTGTCCCAGTTCCAAATGAATTTATAGTAACAGTTCTGTGAACACATTTATCTTTCCATTAAATGAGTGTAGGCAGGTCCCCTCTGAGTTCTGAAGCTAAGCTGGCAGGTGGCAGATCCATTCTGGAACTCCTACGTTTCAGATTTTGCTCATTTCTGAACTTCCATCAGAGGTACAATGCACAGTACAAAAAGATGTTTGGCCCAGTAAATGGAAGATAAGTCTACAGATTCTGATTCTTTCGTTGACTTGGCCTCTTAACTGAAACAAATAATCAAAATTTAAAGTAATACCTTTTGCTTTGTTTCCTAATTTTTAATGAAATATTTTTTAAAAGCCTTTACAAACCACTGATCATGGGTAAAAAATAATTACTTTAAAAATTCAATAGTTGCAATTAAAAAGTAATTGTATATGCTTTTTTTTCAACTAGAAGACATGAATATTAATTTTGATGGATAAAGGGAAGGGTATTGGGACCGGATTCTTCTCGGCACAGTCAGCAGGATTTGAAATGGGACTCTCTGATAACAGAAGGATGCACACAGGAAGGGTAAACTCTCAGCTTGCACACTATGCCCAGGCCCCTGACCTTCATAATGCTAGTACATGATGCCTGATAACTGAAGTGAATGATGAGAGCTGCCCTCGGAACCAATCAGGAACCAATTGTGAAACAATTCTCCAATAACTCTGCAGCTGCCATTGTGTGCTCTGCTGCCAGCTCTTTGTCCCACTCTGAAAAAGAGTTCTTTACCCGCAGCTGTGTGGCCCACATGGGCTACATGAGGTAATAATACATTAAAGTAGTTTGCATAGCTTTTGGCACATGGTATATAGCAGGTGTTGTCAGATAGTGTTGGTAATCGCCAGAAGACTGGTAATCTCTTCAAGGTGGACAGGATCCCAAATCAGGAGCCTGTTTAAAAAGTACAATGTTGCAACTTTTCTGCATATGTGATAGGCCTAAATGGGGAATAGGGATATGTTCTTCAAGAGAACAAAATAGGGTGTGTAAAGAGAAGAACAGAAGGGCATTGTAATTGGAACTTCATTTCTATAAAATGAAGTATATCCCTGATGGTATAATCAATTGAAATGATAGCTAAAAAAATTCGTAAAGTCCGTGGTTTTCTCTCAAATTTAGAAATTATGAATAAAGATACACATTCTGCCTGATAAGCATATATAAGTATATGTATATATGTATTAATATATACAGTAGCATATAGTAATATATACAGTAATATCTATTACTATATACTAATCTTAAGCATCAAGTTGGGCAAATAACTTCATACCAGCAGTGCAACCCTGGTCAAGTGTGACTCAGTATACTGACAGGGAATCAATTAGTTTGAGTTAAGGTGTCTGCTCTGGTTTTATTTCTTTTGCTGTGATAAAACCTTTGGAAAAGCAATTTAGGTTAGAAAGGGTTTATTCATCTTACAATTTCAGGTGGTATCCATATTTTCAGGAAAGACATAGAGGTAGGTACTAAAGACCATTGATCGTATTGCATCCATAGCCATGTGTTTACTTAACAATCTTTCATATCAACATTTTATAAACATTTGGAAATTAGGAAATGCCACTTATTTTTTTCACACAAGTTTTTTCCTATTCAGTCCTCAACAACAAAATCTGTTCATCTGTGTGTTGAAGTTTCTTAACTTTTCTATTCTGAGCACAGTTGAACATCTTGTCTACATTAAAACCTTTCTAGCCCCTGATGCTAAGAGAGATAGTAGTATATAATCTTTACTATCATTCTAGTATTCCAGTATTTTCCATTCTCTCACACACTTTGATGTATCATCTAAGCAATGATATCTCTGTATTACAGTCTGTATTACAAATATGTGGAATTAAAGTATATTCCAGAAGTATTTTTTAAATGGCCATTGAAAACAACCTTGGTATCCACGAAGGTTAAAAAAGACAAGAGTCAATATAAGAACACATAAAAATAAAAAGAGGGAAATAATAAAACAGATAAGGTCTCATGGCCAAATTGATGACTAAAAAAAAGAAAAAAGAAAATTCAGATTTATGCAATCTCTGACAATCATGTGAAAAGTATAGGCCTGCATGGTAGTACTTACTTGTTGAGCACTGGTAACAACTGATCCATTTATTTGGTGCTACTTTGAATTCACATATTTGAGTAACTCTCTCTAAACCAACACCTTCTTATTCAAACTACAAGTGAAATGATATCCAGTTTATGTTGAGCTTGTTCTGATTAATTGGTAAAATACAGACTAAAGTATGATTTTTACTTAGTTGAATAATAATTAGTATTTAATACATAAGTATATATGAATAATATGTAAATATATTTATATGCACCATACCTATGTGTAATATGGGATAAAAAGAAGAAAAAGGCATTTCGTGACTCTTTATGGTTATACATTTTGGAGTTTTCATTCTTTAAAATATGTATTGGATGCCACTATCATTAACAAGACATAAGGTTATTTTAGAGAGTTTTTAGAGTTTTATAAGTAGTAAAATGCAGTGCATGAGGTTTAAACTTAGAATCATTAACATTTTACAATATGGCACTTCTGAATTCTAAGAATTGCTATTAATATTGTAATGGTAATTCCTTCTGACAATATTTAAATGTGCTGTTCTGAAGCAGAAACTCCTGTGTGCTGTTTTTGTTTTGCCATAATTTCTACATAGGTTTAAACATTTGTGTATGGATTCCAAACTATTTAGATGTTTTTCAAATACCATGTGGAAAACTCTTCATTTTAAGAAAGAAATGATTCAGAGACAGCTGCATAGCAGGTTACAAAATGCCACCAGATTTTCAATTAAAAATTCCATTAAACTAATGTAATTATTCTTACCTAATTAAATCTTTTCCCACTAAAAGAAGTCCATTGAGATATCTTTTTCTCTTTTAAATTGTTCCATAAAGCTCTTACCAATGTCTACAAACCATACAATATCGATAGTGTTGTTAATGAACTCTCCAGCAACAATACTCTAGTCTTAATCATTTAGATCCTGTTAAATCTTGTCTGATATTTACTACATTTGGAACTGCTATTGATCTTGAGAAGAATCAATATCAAGGGGAAGTATTTCTGCACTATCTGCTGGCCTCCAATACATTTAATTATCTTTATATTTGCGGCTCAGATTACCTTTTTGCACTTAAGAAATGTATATTCATAAATATTGTTTATACTTAATGGTTTTAAAATCATGAATTATGATTGATTTTTCTCATTTAACAGAGTTTGATTATAAGTTGACATCTGGGAATATTCAACAACTAAACTATGTGTGCATATTCTTAAAACATCATGAAAACACTAATTCCAAATAGCAACAATGATTGATAACTTAAAGCCTTTAATATAACCTGTTCATAGCAAAGTTAAAATTACAATAAGGACCTACTGAAGGTATATTTTTGAACAAAGTTATATGAAAAAATAATACTACCATGCATGCTTTCTTCTCCCTACTGTTTTATGTTTATTATTTACTTAATTATCTGCATAGTAACTTCTCATAAAAATGAAAAAATAAAAAAAATATTTAATCAGCTTGTGGACTATGGCCTAATAATCTTTAAATATCTTGTTATTTGTGAATATTTTCATCTTTCAAAAAAGTGGTCTTCCTCAAAGTTGTTGCCAGGTAGTCAGATATCTATCAGTAGGTCATTATTATGATACTAATTAAATGAAAGCATTGAGTATGTTAAAAAGGAATAATATCAGTTTAAATTATATAAAGACATTCACAGAAAAAATAGCGACTGGGATATACCTCAGTGCTTGAAGAATTGCCTAGAATATGTCATAACCTCAGTCAGTACAAACTTCAAAATTATGCTGATTCATTATTGCCTTAATGCTACAGAGAAATGTCTTGGGCTTGCTTATTCTAAGGCTACTTCAATATTTTACTAAATTGTATTAAACTTATCTCCATTGTCTCTATAAGCTTCCTTGACTGCTTGGTTCACTATCACAAGACTCATGTTTTTAGTGTGTTGTTGACAACAGTTATGATAATGTACTATATGAAAACAGAGACACCAAAGATGATTTGGCACATGCCTCCAAAAAACCTATTCTTCATATGACATAAAATAAAAGTTAAAACAGGGAATATCTAATTTCATTTAGACTGATATCTATCAGAGTTGAAGAATAGTTGTTTGGAAGACTTATCTATTAACATCTTTAACTTTAAAAAATAAAAGCAAAAATTAATAAAGCTAAATTTAGAAAGACTTACTGAGGTAAAAAGTCAATCCATAATCCTTACTAGTATTAATAAAGATTGCATTAACTAATTTACATATTATAATCTATGATTTTAGTATCTTAAGGTAAATGAACAAAATTTTCATGCTTTCCACTATGATCATTAAGAAAAATAAAATCATATAATACTTCCAAAACAAAAACTCACCTGCCACAATGCTCTTTTATGCAGAAAATATAATAAAATGGCAATAATCAATTTAGATTTAGTACTTAACTCTTGATATTCATTCACTTAATTTTTATACTTGCTTGGGAAAAACATAAATGATAAACAAAAACAGAAAATTATTTCATTACAGGTATTTTATCCAATATTTTGTGCTAATGGAAAAATGAACTGTAAGTAAATAAAGAGCAGGAGGTAAGAGTAATGGAACTTTACTTGTTAGGAAAAATGAATAATGCCATAGTCTAATTTTCCTAACTGAAAAACAACAGCCATAATAAAATCCAATAAACATTTGTACCAACTCAAATTATGGTGTGACACTAGTCAATGCAATGGCTTTTGAATGATTCCCAGAGTGTCATGACTCAGGTTAAATTTTTCATCATGGCTTTGTATGCATAAAGACCTTTATTTCTCTATACCATATCTATTTTCCAATGTTCTCTCCCTTTTCCATCTATTAATCTTAGTAACCCAGGGTGCCTTCATTATCCTACAATTTGAAACCTATACTGTTGAAAACATAACAGCCACCCTATGTTAAATGTCTAATACAATTAAACTCATATCTATCTTGGAGCTTCAGGCTATGTTTATACATGTCAGCACGGATTCAGTCAGGAGCCTAGCATAACTGTCCATTGAGTGGCTCCACCCAGCAGCTGTCAGGAACAGATGCAGAGACCCACAGCCAAACATTGATAGATAGAGATAGAGATAGAGAGATAGAGAGATAGAGAGATAGAGAGATAGAGAGAGAGAGAGAGAGAGAGAGAGAGAGATAGAGATAGAGATAGAGATAGAGATAGAGATAGAGATAGAGATAGAGATAGAGATAGAGATAGAGATAGAGATAGAGATAAAGATAGAGATATATGGTTCACCCGGTTCTTGTCTTTCCTTATCTGGATTACATTACTTGACCTCTTTCTGTTTCACCCATGTTGTCAATTATTCCAATATTGTCTCTTCTTTAAAGGAGAATCATCCATTGTGCCCATATACTTCTTTATGAGTTCATATATTGGTGGATATTCGTGCTAATTGAATATATTAACTATTACGAGATGCACATGACAGCTCAGATATCTCCTTGACATTCTGCATGTCTTTTGACTTCACACCTAGAGGCAAAATTGCTGAATCTGTTCGAGAGGATTGTTTGCTTTCTAATGAGTTTAAAGTCATCTAGCATTTTTGAAATTGAGGTATTCTTTTCATATGTACAAAAAATACAATTCCATCAAAATCAACCGTATCACTTTCTAAAAAAATAAAGTTTCAATGAATATATAAAGAAATTCAAATCAGTTTTACTGATTTATAAATAAAGAGTTACATAGTAGCATGCATCTTATTAACCCTATTTCAAGACAGGACACAGTTGAAAGTTCATTGAGTACGAGATTAATTTCTGTTTTGTAGAGAGGGAGAACATAAGTCAATTGTCAGAAGACAATGACTCTTTATCAAATGACTTCTCTATAGAACATGTATGGCTTATGTGAGACAGATTAATATTAAATGAGAAAAAAATGATATATTAAACCTTAAAGCTTTTGTAAATAGAAACTTAAAAGCAGTATATAAATGAAACAGCAATTTGAACTAATTAATTCATTTTACCATTCTTCAAAGAAATGTGTCAGCTCTAAAGGCTCTATACAATGTGTCTAACTCTGTAAGCATTTGTATCTAGATAATATTCCATTATCATATTCACAATAGCATTTAAATTCAAAAAGAAATAAATACAAAAGACAAATAGTACATAGGCATTCAGCACCCAGCTGTTCTATACTAGATATTGTGCTAATGCTGAAGACACAGGCATAACCAGAACAGACATAGCACATGTCCTCATGAAGCTCATTGCTTAGAAAATGTTCATTATTCAGTGAAATTTAGCATGCTGAATACTAAATAGAAAAGGGGTAAAAGATACTATAACAAGCACACACCAGAAACATTAATGAAGCTTGAATAATACATAAAAGGCAAAAACAACCATATTGACACCTGTGTTTTCAAATGTGGAAAAAAACAACTAAAATGCAAAATCAAAAATGGAGAAAACCTCAGTAAACTCTAAACTAATCTCAGGAAGATAAATGTTTAATTCTAGAGAGGTTTGAAAGTAGGCTTCATTGTGAACTGTTCACTGAGTGCTCCTCAAGGGAGCAATGGTGCAAAATGAGGAATTTTCATTATCACCCAGGTTTGTAGATAGAGTCAGTCAGCTATCATAGTCATTGAGGGTACATAAGGTAGATACATGATATCAGAGGTGTGAGTATTATCCATTGCTATTCATCTCCTTGCTTCTTAAAACTTTTCTTCTGTGAGCACACATATGCACAGTGTGGTTATGTTTTCCTCTACTTTAAGAATGTCCACATGTGACCGATTGTTTTATCTGCATTTGTAGACATGGTGTTGCCAGAATAACAGTGATACTTTTAACATTCCATTAAGCTTTTCATGTAGAGGCAGCTATCAAGTGGATTAAGTACCTAGGCCTGAGGTAGAAATCTGAAAAACTTAGCTGGTATGGAACTAAGACATAGAGGCAAATATACTCAGGAGAAAGAAATCTGATTAGTCATTGTCATACAAGCTGATAACGGATAGAAGGACGTGATGTGTGGTGGTGAATACAGGACAGCAGGTGACAGTGGTCTTGGCAATTCCAGGTTTAGGAACTGTAATTTGTCAGCTTTTCTGAATGTTGCTTCAAGACGAATGGTTTTCTCTCTATCAAACCAGACAACTAAGTTGCTTTTAGTTTTAAACTTGTCAAGTACGTAAACTCTGGCTCTTTTTAAATTCTGACAACAAAGTTGTGGCTTTTTAATTTACAGAGTCTGGTAAAAAAACACAAACTCTTGGCTTTCTAGTCAAACATTAAACTGGCTAAAAAAAAAAAAAAGTCCTGAATAACTGTTTAAGTGACAGATACATGAATTAT
Organism: Mus caroli; assembly: GCF_978045245.1. Taxonomy (NCBI): domain Eukaryota; kingdom Metazoa; phylum Chordata; class Mammalia; order Rodentia; family Muridae; genus Mus; species Mus caroli. The sequence continues at coordinate 47,821,618 of NW_028227264.1, forward strand.
CCCTTAGGAAAAAAAAATTAAGTTTTCATCAGGTTTATAAGAATTAGATAAAAATGTTCTATTTTGCACAGATTTACCTATATTTATATTCATCTATATTTCAAAAATCTTATGTGATTAAAAAAAAACAACAAAAATAAGACAAATTCCATGAATTCCAAGGAGTTGCAAGGTAACAGTTTCTTTGGAGATTAAAATATTCTGTCCTGCACAGAATGTCTTTAAGCATGGATATAAACACCCCCAAATATGTCCAGGAAGTCTCTGCTGCCTGGAACAGGTTTAGCCCAACTGAGTCACTTAGAAGTGATGTTCTATAACAGTTGATCTGCCTGCAGGCTATGAGTGTGCTCCAGATTCCTAGAAATTATTTTCACTTGTGCTATATGGGTTTTGGTATTGCTTCTGCCTTTGATTCATTTCTGCTACTATATGCAACCTCTTCCCATATACTCATAAGTAACTCTGATAAAATTCATCATTCCTCACATTGGACTTTGCTGATATCTATACTTTGGTGTGTTGTGGCTCACGACTGGGGTGAGTAGATATATAGGGCCTCCCCAGGACAAGTTTTGATACATAACATTTATAGAAGTAGATATCAAGAATTCCTTAAAGAAGATTTTAATTGTTTGAGTAAATTTAATTTTATAATAAGATGCTAACATCCTTACAGTAAGGGAAATTTGGAGAAGAAATGTGTATTTTCTAAGCTACATAAACTTTTATGGAACATTCAGTCTGCCAGTTAGTTTGTGTTGTGTGATTTGAGGCTAACCAATAATAGAGAGGGAATAAATAAAATCAATTTTTCATTTCTAGAAATTTCAGATACCAAGCTATTTTCAGGGCTGAGTGAATTAGGACAATTACACCAGCTCAGTGCTCTGGTGTCAAGGGAATCACTGAGTTGTTAAAAACAAATTCAGCTACTCTAGAGTCCTTACCACACTGTCACTGAATCAAAGCAATGGGGACAGCCTCTGTGATTTCCTGCCAGGTCCTGGATCAGTACGTTGTCTGTTTGTCATCTCCTGCTCCTTTGGAGTTTGGCCTTGATGTTCTTTGAAACATTATTTCATTTGTATATGAACATCTTCAAGGAATACCCAGCATGATTTGTCCTGGAACAGCAGCCCTAGTAGACAGCTCTGGGATTTCCAGCTGCTGCCAAGGCTACTCAGTCTCATTCTAACGGCTGTGGAGGAAAAGCTAGATCTTTATATCTAATGACTTACATGAAAATAATTTTCCCATCAGAATAATTACATGATCTAGGAATGATATAACATGTACTGGTAACACTATACTTTTACAATCACTTTAGATTGCTTCTAGTTTAAATGCATATATATCTAAAACTGGCACACATGACAAACACACTTTTTAACTATATGTTAACTAGATAAAAAATGTATAATTTAGTGTCTTGAATTTGATCAAATTTTAAGCCCTGTTGTTTGAATCATATACATATTGATAAAACTGTACAGTAGAAGTCTTTTATGAAAACCAGAAAGGGAAACCCTTCTTGTCACTCAGAATCAGTAGAAAGTAAGAGTTCATGACCATGGCACTCACTCTCATTTGGATTAGGAAAACCTATTTTTTGAAAATGGGTATTATAGGGCAATTTGTCCATTTGGTTTTATTACAAATACAACAGTAAAATATTTTGGTCAGGAGCATTTTTCCAATAAGTTTGAAAATATGAGTATGTTATCAGATAATACAATTGAAAAATAGATAAATTTAATTCTATGGAGTTCAGTAAACTTTATAATCAGAAAAAAAATTGTTTGGGAAATGATAGAGAGGCTTAAAAACATAAACAACAGAGGTAGACAAATCTCATGTCATGAACTTTTAGGGAATTAAAAGGACTATACTTTAAATACATAATTAGGCTCATGACATTTTCCTACAGAGAACCTATAGCACAAATAGTTGCTGCTTGAATTTAAAAAAAAAAAAGTAAGAAGGAGGAAGGAAGGAAGGAAGGAAGGAAGGAAGGAAGGAAGGAAGGAAAGATGAACTTGCTAGAGTCTGACAGCCATAAATAAACTAATTTATCTTTTTGCCTTTATCAATGGACAGCTAGAGACATAACTAAAATCACTGCAGAAGATCCACACTATTTCAGTTTGTAGCCATGGGATATGACACTGGGGCACTGAGAGAAGCCTGTATGCAGATATGATTGACACAATTAATATGTGGCGAACAGTCCTCCATCTCCTTTTTCTAGGTATAAAATAGAAGCAGTAATCTCTCTCCTATTTCCTGTACAAGTTTATAATAGGAAGATACAGTATATGTTATGAATTCTACTCACCCAAAAATTCCTATTGATTTGCTATGCGAATAAAGATAATTTAGGCTTCACATAGTATGACTTCTAAAATTAAAATATTTTCCCAGTGCCAAGGAAAACATAATTTTGTACCTTAAATTTCAGAATTTTTAATACATAATACATTTGCATTAATAGCATATTTAAATTATTAATTCTTCTTTAAATAATAGAAAAGTTAGCAAAAACGCAAATGTTAAATATGAAAACATTAGTTATTCAACTAAAGATTCAAGTGAAAGAGGTATATAACTGTCAAGTAAAAAGACCAAGATATGTTTATAATATTTGGTATACATAAATGAAATCCCCCCCTTGTCATGCATCATTTATTGGGGAAAATGGGCAATTCTGTCAAAACACAAACAAATACAGAGCTTATCATAGTTAATAACCTCACAGGAAAATTGATAGACTAACTATATAAAATATAATTATATTTATATATTTCTTCTCATATATCTTTCATTACATGTGTATTTGTGTGTGTGTGTGTGCTTGTGTGTATGTGTATGTTTGTTTAACAACTAAATAAATAGCAACCATGGATTTGAGAGATGGCAAGGGATGTTCATGTAAGGATTTAAAGAAAAATAAGAGAAACGGGGAAATGGTATAATTATAATTCAGTTATTAAAAATAATTTTCAGAAACACTGAACCTGTTAGAAAAAAAGCAAAAAAGATAGCTTTCAAGATGCTTAGGTTGGCAAGAACTGTTTTAAACAAGAAAAGCAGCATTTGAACTAACCACACGTATCAATATAGGAGACTCCATGAAAATGGAGTGCCTAGACATCAAAAGAAACCATCAGCAGGGTTAAGATCATGAAAGAAAATATTTTTTAGTTATACCTGAGACAATGGGCTAGTCTCTAAAACTTAAAAAATATTTGTTGAAATTAAATACTAAGGTAATGAAACTGCCAATCAACAAATTGGCAATTAAACTAAACAAATAAAAATGAAAACAAAATTGCCCAAGGACTACTGAAGAAGTGTTCAATATCCCTACTTATAATGAAATACAAACTACAACTACTTTGCGATAATACCATACCCCAGTCAGAATGGCTATCACCAGCCATCCTGACAATAACTGTGGAGAATATGTGAAGAGAAAGAACCCATACTCACTGTTGATATGAGTGTAAATTATTACAGCCATTGGGAAAATCAATTTGGATATTTTACAGCATTAAAAATAATAATTATATGATATAGCTATTTCACTCCTGAATATATATATTTAGAACTACATCTCTGTAAAATAGAAATATTTGTTTATTGTTGCTTTTATCAATATAGGAAAAGTTTTGAATCAACATTATTGTCTAATAGATGAACATGTAATAAAGTTTGGATATTCATATACATAGATATATTCATACAATAGATTCAGTTCTAAAAATTGAAGAAAATGGATGAACTTAGAATGTATAATACTAAAGACACAAAACACTTAGAATAACAAAAAACACCCACTAATTTCCTTTCTCATATACAGAATGTAGCTCATAATATATGTATATACATAAACAAATGTGGCTAAAACATAACATGGAAGAAAGAGAACAAGAGAGACTAAGTATCAAGGGAAAAGGGAATTCTACATGCAGGAATAGGCTATGAAACAAGCTAAAAAGTTAAGATTTCCTAGCTCTAATTCTGCCATCCTTTTGTTGTTTTTGATGGTGGATAGCTGCATAATATATATTAAATACTGATTGTATAAATTATATTGTTACATCTGACAGTATCCATCCCAAAATCATATTTTAACTGTATAGAAATTTAAAATCAATTAAATGATTCCTAATGATTTTCTACTACACTTTTAGATTGGTGCCTTATCTAGTCATCATCAGAGAGTCTTCCTGTCAGCAGATGGGAGCAGATGCAAAGACCCACAGACAGACATTATACAGAGAGTGTCTAAATTGAAAGTCTCTATCAGGCCCTGCCCTAATAATTACAGAACCACTTTGAAGATGGAGAAGGAGGATTGTAGGAATCAGAGGAGATGAAAGAAATGAGAAGAATATGGTCCACTGTATCAACTGAGCAGGGTTCACATAGGCTTACAGACACTAAAGCTGCAAACATAGGGTCTACATGACCTTTCACCAGGTCCTCTGCATATATGTTATGGTTGTTAGCTTGGTGTTTTTGTAAGTCTACTAAAAGTGGGAGCAGAAATATCATTAACCCTTTTGCTATGTTTGGAGACTCTCCTCCTATTGTGTTTTCTTGTCCAGCCTGGATAACAGACCCTTAGCTTGTCTTATTATATCTTGTTTTGTCTTGTTTTACTCTCTCTTTGAGACCTGCTCTTTTCTGAACAGGATATGGAATGGAATGTGTCTTGGGAGTGAGGATGTTGGCAGGGACCTAGGAGGAGTGAAAAATGTCATTGTGATATATGAAAGAAGAATTTATTTTCAATGAGAAAATAAAATAAATATTTTAAAATATAAAAAAGGGAAATTTATTGACTTGTACAGACTTTCAGTCTGGATAATTTGAATGTGTAATGTTTTATATATTTGCAAGTTTTTATAATAAATTTTATAACATTTAAAAGTTATTTAAAAGGATCAAAAATAAATAAGATAAAAATGTCTAAGATGTGTTTAGTTTACTACCTGATATGAATATTGAAATCATAGCAATCTGTCTTGTCATAAATGTCAATTTTCTCAGAATACAAAGTAAATATATAGTGTAGCATTTCAGTCATAATTTGCATGAGATTTTAGTCATATAAATTTATAGTTTTGAAACTAACCAAATAAAAACTTTGTTTCTCAAGTTTATTTTGTGTCCAAAGGCTTTTGGATGTGAAACAATTATTTGAAGGAAAGAATTAAGAAGAAATAGCCTTTATTTTTTTTTTTTTTTTTTTTTTTTTTTGGTTTTTTCGAGACAGGGTTTCTCTGTATAGCCCTGGCTGTCCTGGAACTCACTTTGTAGACCAGGCTGGCCTCGAACTCAGAAATCCGCCTGCCTCTGCCTCCCAAGTGCAGAAATAGCCTTTAAAAAACAACTAATTTCTCACTTTATTGGGTAATAAAATCTATTATCCCTGAAATCATTTAACTTAATTCTCACTTGTTCCTATATCACATATTCTATTTTTGCTGAATGAAATTAAATAAATCTCCTAGCCAAGGATTAAATTTTATTGTTTTATGAACTGTTAAATTGTGTTGTATTCTTTTCAAGCATAGTGCCCTGTCTGCTAGACACATTTTCACAGCTATCCTGAAGCACAATTAAACAAACAACAGAGGTTTGGCTTTGATCCTGCAGTATTTTCCAAGTGGGAGCAATAGATGAGCATCAGCAAGTTCTTTAGGTGGTAATCGTGTGATCTTAATAATTTATGCCTGCCTTCAACTATATAAAATATTTTTAACAAGGCCCAAAATGAATAATAATCTTCATCGTAAGTTATGATTCAGAGAAAAGACTAGATTTTAGAGTTGCACCACAGACGATATTTGAACATCCTATGAACTCCATAATATACTGATATAGGTTACATAGAAACACATACATGCACTGTTATAATCAGATGATGCACTTATTTTTAGTGACAAGAATAAATTAACACTTATAATTCATAAGAAAATTAAAACAGATCCTTCTAAAGAATATAAGATAAAACAGCATGGTGTTATATCCATGTTCTTTTGGTAGCCAAGAAAGGAGGGTCTTGAGTTTGAGGGCAGACTAGCTATATAAAATAGCTCTAAAATCTTATATTTCCAAAAATCCATAGTTTAAAAAAATCTATATTAAAAGTCTTTAAAACAACACCATGGAGGATATAATTTCTTTTAATTCTCTCTAGAATCATGTCCTGGTTTTTAATAGACAATAGGAAGACAGGATTCATTGACTAGGCATGATGTGTGCTTTGAAAAGTTTATCTTCTCTGAAGTCAGGTGACTAACCAATGACACAGGAGAATGATTCTATTGCCTTCATCTTGATATTATGAAAATAGGCAAAATTTATTCACATCTTGAAAATTAAACTCATATAATATACAATGAGTACTTGGAATACCAAACATACATACATACATACATACATACATACATACATACATACACACACACACACACACACACACACACACACACACACACACACACACACATATATATATATATATATATATATATATATACATACATATACACATATATATTCACATGCATGTTGTGGACTCAATAATAAGTTCATATTAGACAAAAAAGTACTGAATACTCAGGGCACAACCCACAGAACTCAAGAAAGTTAACAATCCAAAGGACCCAAGTAAGGATGCCTCAATCCCACTTTCAAGAGAGAAAAAAGCAGGAACAGAGTTGGGCAGAGGGAGGAAGGGACCTGGGTGGGGAAGAGGACAGGGAGCAGAAGGGGGAAACATTATCAAGTATTGGTGTGTGTGTGTGGGGGGGTAACAGAACTGAAGCCCTGAGGGCCAGCAGAAAGAATGGAAACAAGCAACCTTAATCAAATAGAGGGATGGGGTTACCAACGCAAAGACAAAAGCTCTGGCTCAGAATTGTTCATGTCTGAGGAATAGCAGGGAAAAAAATGGAGAAGAACCTGAGGAAAAGGAGGTCCAGTGACAGGCCCAAATTGGGATGCAGCTCAAGAGGAGACCCAAGAGAAGACCCGGGGCCCTGACAATGTTACTCATGCTGTGGTGTACTTGCAGACAGGAGTCTAGCATGGCTTCCCTCTGAGATGCCCACAAGCACAGATTAAAGATTCAGATGCAGATACAAGCACCCAACAAATGGACAGAACCCAGGGAACCCTGAGATTGAATTGGAGAAAAGTTGGAAGTAGCTGAGGCGGAGGGCAGATCCATGGGATGACCAGCAGTCTCAAATGACCTGGACCCTAATATCTCTCAGACACAACCACCAACCAGACCTCATATACCAGCTGATATGAGGCTCCTGACACATATACAGTAGAGGACAGCTTGATCTGGCCTCAGTGAAAGAAGAAACACCTAACCCTTGAGAGACCCGAGGCCCAGGGAATAGGGAGGTATGGTGTGGTTGGGGTGGAGAGTAGGAGCATTTTTTTGGAGATTTGGTGAGAGGAAGTATAGGAAGGGGAGCGGTTGAGGTACAGACTGGGAGGAGCATGAAGTCTGGACTATAAAAAAAGATTAAAGAATAAAAATAAATATATTTTAAAAGCAGTTTGCCTTAGTATTTAAATTAAACTTGACATTCAACATTTGAATACTATATTTATACTGACTTCCCTTCTATAGCATCATGTTCCTCAATGAACTGAACTTCACTGAATGATTCTATTTCCTACATTCATATGTTGAATAGTAAAGATTGGTTGATCAAATCTCAAAAGTGTTCTTAACCTCAGCATCTAAACACTTTTCATCCCAAAATATTTTTTGTGGATGGAAAATGCACCATAGGGCTTCAACATTTATTAATTCAAAGGCACAAGTATGGTAACCCCTATCATGATATTAAGGACCACAAATATGTTTTCGGCCTCTATGCTAACTCTACAGGTCCCACTTTTTTTGGACAAGAGCCCAGATATTAGATATTTTAGCACATAGATACTTACAGTATTTCAGAGTATCATTCTTCAAAAAAAAAGGCATATATACTAAAATACTTTTCCATATATGAACATTTATTTGTCTTAGGAAAATGAGAGGTTAAATTTGGTATATCAGCTAAAACAAAAGGCTGTCTTTCAGCAAACCTAGAAAATTAGACTAATTCATGAGTACAGTTAGATCAACTCTATACTTTACATCAGAAAACCACTTAAAACTACTTGTCTAATGAGCTATTATACACTTGTAGTTGAAAGAGAATTTTAAATTACTAATTCTTAGAATTTTGTACATGTTTTAGAGTGGGCTCTCGCTATTTTCAGATCAAATCCCTCTCAGACCCTATCTTGGCAGAAACAAAAACTGGTCAAGATGAATTTTTAGTGGGACAACTTCTGAAACTTACATTTTTCACAAAGCATATGAACTATAAGAGTCCTTTACAATATTGGAAAATGTTTATACTATATATTTGCATATATTTATATATTTTACATACATATATACATTCATATATTTGTATATCTTATGTATATTTGTAATATATAAGATATAATGCAAATGTAGACTGCTATAAATTTTTTTGAAAACTAATTATCCAATTTACACTTTAGACTTGTGAAGAAAAGACTATGTAATAAACTATGTTTGCCCTTGCCCAAATTGCTCATTTTTGTTCCTGTTTGTTTTATCTTGATTCTAATTTGTTCTCTAAATAACCCAGTGCCTCCCTCAGTTTAATTAATTTTCTAACTACTCCCTTAGGGAAACTTACCTCTTTCCCTGGCCTCATCTGTGCTGTGCTGTGCTGCAGCCATGCTAACAAGGGATGGCATTGTGCTGGTCTCAGATGGTATTATGAAACACAAAGTCAGAGGGAGGGAAGTCTACATCTACTGGAAATGTCTTTCTGTATAAAACATTTCAAATTAAATGCCTACAGGCTCACTCTCAATAGACACTTTTCTTTATATATACATTTCCCACTAGGATTAAAGTCTTAGTGTTCAACACATAATCAGTGAAATATAGCTTCTATTATACCAATGTTTCACAAATTGCTTTCCTCTGATGAAATGGATCACATCAATCAGTTTGACCAACAGGCTAGACATAGCTCTATGAGAATTATATCTGTCCGTTTAACATTTAAGAAATAAAAGTAAAAAAAAAATGACAGTCAATTAGGAACACTGGATAAGAATGGTTAGAGAAGTGACTTATGCTAACACTGCTATAAACTATGGTGACTTGAAAAAGATAGATTTCTATTTCTTGTTTCATTTGGAATCCATTTTCCAGCCTCAATGAATTTAAATAGTTGCCAAGGGTACAACAGTATGGGTAAGTTCAAATGATTTCACAGTGTGATGTATGAAGAAAGACCTATGCAGTCTAATCTCTGTTCACTAATCCCTTGCAATGTGTCACTGTCCTTGATCATTTTATCTGTACAACTCAGCCACAAAGTAGCCATGACATCTTACCTCTGAATCTTTGCTCCTGTTGTTCCTACAACATGTTCCCTTGCTCTTCAGAGTTGAATTCTCTGTTTCCTCGGGCCTTACACCCTAGTTCCAGGAAGTCTTTGTGCTACCTGGCATTATTATTCTGCCTTTACATGGGTGTTCATCACACTTTATGAACAAGACTGTGCCTTTGCCAGAGTCCTTCCTGAGACTTAAGTGCTGTGAGGAGAGGATCATGGCTCCTTTGTACCTTTATACCTAGATTACATATTGGAGGGCAGACAACACAGAACTAAGTGGTACCGGATCTAAATCAAAAATTGGTCTGCTACATAACTTATTTCCCACTCCTCTACACATGTACTTTGTTTCCTTAAGCATATTTGAGATAGGATGACAGTATAACTTAAGTAGTTATTCATCTTTCAAAATGATTTGGCTTTGATACAAATTAAGGAACTATTTGGAGGTATATTACAATTTAATATGTCTGTTAAAAAATTTTAAAGAGATACTGTTCTTCACTAAATGGTTATATAATACCAAATGGTCAATCTTAAAATACACAATCAAGTAAAATTTCACAGGTTAAACAGGTTTTATTTTATTTTTTGAGATAAATATATGTATGTATATTTATATCTAAGAACACTTAATGGATTAAGAGGGTATGGATTTAAAAAAATAGCAAAGAGAGCATATGAGAGGGTTTGCAGGGAGGAAGGAAACTAAGAAAAATGTGTTATATCATAATCTTAAAAGATGAAACAAATTTTAAAAAGAAAAATACGATTATGTCTATATCAATTTTGGACAGTAGTATCATATTTTAATGGCAGTCATAAAAATGTGACAAAGTTTTACAGTGAAATACTAAACTTTGAAAATGAATAAGGAAAGAATATAAACCAATCATATACAGTTGAGATAATCAATGAAATATTGTTTATAGAAAGAGGAGTCTTCCTAGAGACAAGAAGATGATGCACCAGTTGTTCTCCAGTAATTAAGGCAAACATCATTGATAAATTAATCTAAATTCATATTATTTAACAACTTAAATATAACCAAAAACATTAAAACTTAAATGACAGTATGTGTAAACATTTTTAATTAATAAAATTGTGTTTAACAGAAGTCTGTAACCAATACTTTAAGAGTGCTTTAACTGTTCTTTTTTTATCATGTTGCTATATTCTACATAACAATCCATATTACCTTGTAAAGCAGAAAGCAGATACCCTATTACAATGCCAGGGAACTAACTGTTACTATTCAACAAAAATCTCACACATTTTCTCTGGAAACATTGTCCTTTTGTTTCTTCACCTTTGCCACAAAGCTTACTCAATTTGTATTATTAATTTTTAAAAGTGACACAAGAAAGGATGTTGAAGTGCCTTATCTCAAAAGTAATCATTAGCTTTTGTGGCTTCTTTTCATAATGATAGATGAAGTTCATTTTCCTCTATAGTGACTTATGCTCATTTGTAATTTTAAATAAAGGACATATCTGAGATAGCATTTAAATGTAAAAGAAGAAAATATCTAAAAAAAAAAAAATCATCTTTGTCCATTTCTTTTGCAACACTTAAAAAGTTGTTGACTTCAAAGTTGTCACTTATTTTGTCTGCATGAGTAGTTTTCATTCTGTATCTCATAAGTTCACATCATTCACTCATTTGTTAACCAAACCAGTATCTGTATTTACTTAATAAATTTTCAGGAGAAATTCTAGCAATCGCAATGCCAGATTTCTTGCATGCCATCTATTTTTGACTTGGCAATAACTAAAAACCACCTACAAAAACTCTGGCTCTTGTTCTCCCAAGTGCATGCCTGCCAGCCACAGAACAAAGAAATAATTGTTATATAATAATATATGTTAATACAATGATATATACTGACTTGCAGTTTCCTCTCAAGATTGCTTAACACAAGGACAGATTTTCTCTTCATTTCCATCTAAACTTAATTACCAACCATGTACCCTTTCTACCTCCCCATTAATGATAAACGATGAATCTCCAATATTAGTGTCTGTATTGTTTCTACAAAATATTATTATACATCTTAAGATTATTTTTGAAAGATAGTACTAGTATTGACTCATTAAACTAAAAAGGTGCGTATATTTAAATTATATTCTTCATATATAGAGCACAAAAATTATAGAAGGTCCAGTAGATCAAAACTTAACAGGTCATGTGGAAAATTTATATTCCTAAAAAGAAATTGGTCATCTAATTGAATAATGCCTATCACTCATTAAAGAGAGAACTGCATATAAAATAGACATGGCAAGCAGAGTAGTATTTCTAGAGCAGGTTACCACAACACATCTGCCTGCTGCCCCAAATCTCACCACAGTTGCTGACAAATGCTCATGCTTGCTGGAGCATGAACATATCATTGCTGTCAGATAACAAATGAAACTATTTTTGGAAGCCTTAATGACATATACAAAAAGCTAAAAAGATTCAGGTACAAAGGAGTTTAGAACAATTTTGCTGATTCAAGATATGATTAAAGAAAGGACAAAATAGTTAGCATATGTCTATATAGTGGAATAATTATAATTTTAGTTTTCAAAATCGCAACTGTTGGCCTGGAATCATCTGTGACAGGGGAAAAGTGCTATTTATCCAATGACTCATTGATCTAACTCAGATGATTTAAAAATAGCATTATGAGGTGGTAATAACAAATAACAGGACTATGAAAAGATAGTTATTGATATTAACATTATTTTTAAAATTCAAAAGGGAAATACCACAATAATAAATGTTTCAAATACGTAAGGAAATAAAAAACATGTAAAAAGATCTTTGAATGAGTTGCCTCCTGCATGACCATTTTAAAGATATTTGGTTAAAAATAAGAAAAGAAAAGAAAAGAAAAGAAAAGAAAAGAAAAGAAAAGAAAAGAAAAGAAAAGAAAAGAAAAGAAAAAGAAAAGGAAAGAAGAGAAGAGAAGAGAAGAGAAGAGAAGAGAAGAGAAGAGAAGAGAAGAGAAGAGAAGAGAAGAGAAGAGAAGAGAAAAGAAGAAAAAGGATCAGACGATGAAATTATTACTTTTTCTTTGTTTCAATTTAGATTTTATTAGAGACATCAAATTTCAAGACCACCCAAAGAAATGAAATTTTATCTTATAATTTTATACTGAAGACCTATTTATTTATTATTGTATATTTATATCCTTTTCCAAAAGAATATGACTCAATCATTTTAGTATGTACAATTTTTTCAGGTGGTTTCCCACACAGCCTGTGGGTGCTCAAACAGTATCAGGATTGAGTGCCTGCAGTTTGTTTTAAGAGTGTTATTCAAAGTCTAACTTCCAGGAATAATGCTTGAAGGTGACTCGGAATGATTTCAGTTAACCCTGATAATTCTGCCTAAATTACATGATCTCTAACTTTCAGTCTCTAAATGTGAGCTTCTAATTTAGAATATTCTTTTGCCTTAAATAACAAGTTGACATCATATCAACAACTTTTATCCAGTGTAACTATGAAACAATCACTGAGGTAAATATTAGACTGAGGCCAGGAAAAGTGGCATGCCCCATAGCAGCTCAGGAGGCTGGAGCAGGAGCAACTGAAAATTAAGAGCAGCCTGGAAACAGATAAACTCTATGTCAGAAGAAACAGTCTCATTTTTAGATTTTTCTTGGCTTACATAAATAAACCTTAAAATATTTTTTCCTAGAGCATACTATGGCAAAATGATCAGGTACTCAAGGGGAGGGAACAGGACTGAAGCCCTGAGGACCAGCAGAAAGAACGAAACAGGCAACCTCGGGAGGTAGGTGGAGGGATCCGCTTGAATATACCAGAGACCTGAAAGGTGAGAGCCTCTCAGGACTCAAAGGGAGGGACCTTAGATGAAGCTATACGGTGGGGAGAAGGAGCTCGTAGAGTCCATCTCCAGCAGAAAGACAGGGCATCAAGTAGAGGGATAGGGTTGTCATCACACAATCAAAAACTCTTACCGAGAATTGTTCCTGTCTAAAAGAACTGCAAGGACATAAATGGAGAAGAGCCTGAGGGAAAGGAGGTCCAGTGACAGGCCCAAATTGGGATATAGCTCAAGGGGAGACCCCAAGGCCTGACACTATTATTGATGCTGATGTGTGCTTACAAATAGGAGCCTAGAATGGCTGTCCTTTGAGATGCCCAACTAGCAGCTGAAAGAATCATATGCAGATATTTACACCCAACCAAAGGACAGAAGCCAGTGGCTCCTGTTGAAAGAATTAGGGAAAAGGTGGAAGAAGCTGAGGAGGAGCAACCCTGTACAAAAACCAGCAGTCTCAACTGAGGCTTGGACCACCAAGATATCTCAGACACTGAGCCACCAACCAGTCAGAATACACCAGCTGATATGAGATCCCCAACACATATATACATGAGAGGACTGCCTGGTCTGGACTCAGTGAGAAAAGATGCACCTAATTCTCAAGAGACCTGAAGCCCTAGGTTTGGTGGGGTGTGGAAGGGAAGTGGGACAACCTCTTGGAGATGGGGGTATGGGACGAGGAACAGTTAGAGAGCAGAACTTCAAGAGGATAAAGAATTTTTAATCAAAACAACCCTGAGATTCCACCTCACACCAGTCAGAATGGCTAAGATCAAAAATTCAGGTGACAGCAGATGCTGGCGAGGATATGGAGAAAGAGGAACACTCTTCCATTGTTGGTGGGATTGCAAGCTTGTACAACCACTCTGGAAATCAGTCTGGCAGTTCCTCAGAAAATTGGACATAGTACTACTGGAGGATCCAGCAATACCTCTCCTGGGCATATATCCAGAAGATGTCCCAACCGGTAAGAAGAACACATGCTCCACTATGTTCATAGCAGCCTTATTTTTAATAGCCAGAAGCTGGAAAGAACCCAGATGCCACTCAACAGAGGAATGGATACAGAAAATATGGTACATTTACACAATGGAGTACTACTCAGCTATTAAAAAGAATGAATTTATGAAATTCCTAGCCAAATGGATGGACCTGGAGGGCATCATCTTGAGTGAGGTAACACAATCACAAAGGAACTCACACAATATGTATTCACTGATAAGTGGATATTAGCCCAAAACTTAGGATACCCAAGATATAAGATACAATTTGCTAAACGCATGAAACTCAAGAAGAATGAAGACCAAAGTGTGGACACTTTGCCCCTTCTTAGAATTGGGAACAAAACACCCATGGAAGGAGTTACAGAGACAAAGTTTGGAGCTGCGATGAAAGGATGGACCATCTAGAGACTGCCATATCCAGGGATCCATCCCATAATCAGCTTCCAAACGCTGACACCATTGCATACACTAGTAAGATTTTGCTGAAAGAACCCAGATATAGCTGTCTCTTGTGAGACTATGCCGGGGCCTAGCAAACACAGAAGTGGATGCTCACAGTCAGCTATTGGATGGATCACAGGGCTCCCAATGGAGAAGCTAGAGAAAGTACCCAAGGAGTTAAAGGGATATGCAACCCTATAGGGGAAACAACATGATGAACTAACCAGTACCCTGGAGCTCTTGTCTCTAGCTGCATATGTATCAAAAGATGGCCTAGTCGGCCATCACTGGAAAGAGAGGCCCATTGGACTTGCAAACTTTATATGCCCCAATACAGGGGAATGCCAGGGCCAAAAGAATGGGAATGGGTGGGTAGGGAAGTGGGGGAGTATGGGGGACTTTTGGGATAGCATTGGAAATGTAATTGAGGAAAATACGTAATAAAAAAACATTAAAAATTAAAAAAAAAGAAGTGGGAGTGTGGGAGTGGGTGGGTGGGGGAGTGAGTGGTGGAGCGGTGGGGGACTTTTGGGATAGCATTGGAAATGTAAATGAAATAAATACCTAATTAAAAATTATTATAAAAAAAGGAATTTTTAAAAAAATTATCCTTTAAAATTAATCAATATAATAGCACCTCTTTAGTTACAGGAGCAATTAAGTAAATATTGCACAAAAATTCAATAGTATTCATATTTAAAAGGGGGCACAGAATTAAGTAGTGTTCAGACTAAGTAAATGCATGAAATTACTTATATTCTCAAGGAGCCCTCATTTTAAAGTTATTCATTATTTTTTAATTTCAATAAGAAAAAAATGGAGAATTGATAGGACCTAACACACAGGACACTTGCTAGCATTAATGTATCTTAGGGTTGAATCATGTACCACAGACAGAATAAGAATTTCTGTTTTCCTTCTGTTTGTTTTTCACATATGTAAAATCAAATATTTGGCAAATAAAGGGCCAGGAGGATGGAGACTATTACTTCTTGAAATGAAATTCCTTGGTAGCAAGAAATTTCCAGAACATGATAAAGCAGTTACACCTAGTTAGAGTCATAGATATGTTCAGATAATTTTCGTACACACACATACACACACACACACACCAAATAAACAAACAAAAACTCCAAAACCAGAACTAGTTTCTAGCTTATTAATCTTAGGACTCTAAAGAAACATAGTGCCCACTAGTGAGTGTTAACAGTATAGAGGAGCTAGACAAATGGCCCAGTACTTAAGGAGAGTCCACTGCTCTTGCTTTTGATATGAGTTCATTGCAAACCATATCAGATGCAACTGTAGTTCCAGGGAAAACTGACACCTTTGTCCTCCATGGGAACAAGCATTCACATACCTATGCACACACAGACTCTCCCCTCCCCAGCTCTCTTTAAATAAACAAAATGGCATAACAGCACTGCTCTGGTATCACGTGATCCTGGGTTCAATCCTGGTTGTTGTGTTGATTAACTGTTGATCACATATGAACTTACTAAACAAAATTAGCACCTAGTAATCACTCAGCTCTGCCCCATTAATACTTTTATGAGACAGTTTGGCTATTTTTTTATAATATCCCTGGCTTTCGGAGTCATGAGATGCAAAGACATAATGTTTGACATAAAGACTATTTTTATATGAAAACATTGGCACTGCATATGAAAAGCAAATCATATGTGAACATGCTTATCTGTCTATGACAGAATGTCCTCAAAAAATGACTACCATTAACCCTCCTCATATGATTTTCCTGTTAACTCACTGCCTGAAGGCAAACTGCCTATTCTCATTAGTATCAAAATGCTTGATCCCCTTACAAGCTTCCACACAGAGCCTGAGATAGAAAATGTATTTTCTTAAAATGACATTCGTATCTTTATTTC
Source organism: Mus caroli (assembly GCF_978045245.1). NCBI lineage: Eukaryota > Metazoa > Chordata > Mammalia > Rodentia > Muridae > Mus > Mus caroli. The sequence goes on from NW_028227264.1 coordinate 47,838,262, forward strand.
AATTCAGCCAGTTACTTACCACAGAATACTCCCAGATGCTCACAGGCATACATAACAAACATTTATCCTTTTCCTGATAATCAGGAAATTAACTCAAGATTCCCCAAGAATTTGAACTTAAAGAGTAGAGCAAAAGATGCCACCTTACTGTTGGAATTTGGAGGTACCTACCTATGCCTGGATTTCCATGGAATGGTGATATATGATATATGATATATTCAATTGGATTTTTATTATCTAACTATGTAGTGGTGCTTGACACAACTTCCCATTATTGTGATTTGAGTCATTCCCAGCACTAGGCCACACTCCTGGCCAGAGAATATGATCAAGATTGAAATCAGTGCAATGAAGGAACATCCCCCTGCATCCTAGAATATGTGCATATTCCCCAACATTATCTTCCTCAAATTAGTTATAGTATTTAACATTTCATATTTGTTTGTTTTATTTTTTTAATCTGAAAAAGAAATCCATCAATCTCAATTATGATAAAAGATAATTGGCTTAAACATAGGGTCAAACTAAAAATATACAAGTAAAACAGATATACTTTAAGTTCTGTATGTTAAATTTAAAAATAAAAGTAAATATAACTATTGCACAAACACAGATTTCAGTGAAAAAAAAGAGATCATTAGTTTTTGTTTCTCTTTTCTTAATTTCCTTTTCTATTTCCATTGTTCCATAACAGGTATTATGGAAAAATTATAATGGGCATTGTTACTTATCATTTGCCATGGACTACATTAAGAGATTTTTATATGTCACCTCAATTAATTATTACAACAAACAAAGAACAGTCAATATAATGTTGTTTTACAAAGAAAAGTCTTCTTCAGGGTCATTATTTAATTTGAGAAGGATAAGGCAGCATGGCCGGCTGGATTTTGAGACTGGAAACTGCTAACTGAATACCTTTTACCACAGCACATGCATAGTAGATGCAAACTATATCAAATCTAGAGATGAGGAAATGTGAATTATCAAATAGAAAATGAGACAAAGGATAGTGGAATACTTGCACTCAGCTATGCATTCTATTCTCCTATGGAGTGATAGTGTTTGGGGAAGTACAAACATGTGCCATTAGAATATGAACTATTAGATAATAAACACTTTTAAAGAAAGATTCCTTTGGAATCAAGAAATTGATAAAAACAAAGTATAGAAAAGCCATTGATCAAAATGAATGATTTGTTATGTTAGTCAGTTAAAAATCTCATAGTAATTTTATTTAGGTAAAAGTATTGGGAGAAAAATACCCATGGAAGGAGTTACAGAGACAATGTTTGGAGCTGAGACAAAAGGATGAACTATCCAGAGACTGCCCCACCCAGGGATCCATCCCATAATCAGCCACCAAACACAGATACTATGGCATATGCCAGCATGATTTTGCTGAAAGGACCCTGATATAGCTGACTCTTGTGAGGCTAGTCCAGTGCCTGACAAATACAGAAGTGGATGCTCACTGTCATTTATTGGATGGAACACAGGGCCCCCAATGGAGGAGCTAGAGAAAGTACCTAAGGAGCTAAAAGAGGTCTGCACCCCTATAGCTGGAACAACAATATGAACTAACCAGTACCCTCAGAGCTCGTGTCTCTAGCTGCATATGTAGCAGAAGATGGCCTAGTTGGTCATCATTGGGAAGAGAGGCCCCTTGGTCTTGCAAACTTTATATGCCCCAGTGCAGGGGAATGCCAAGGCCAAGAAGTAGGAGTGGGTGGGTAGGGGAGCAGGGTAGGGGGAGGGTATAGGGGACTTTCAGGACAGTATTTGAAATGTAAATGAAAAAAATCTAATAAAAATTTGAAAAAAAAACACACAAAACCCACAAAAACAAACAAACAAAAATGTATTGGGAGAAACTTAGGGACAACTAGTGGCAGTCACGATTCTATCTCATGCTTTTAGGTTATCGACATCAAACTTCAGCATTATTTGATTGACTTCACAGACCCAGAAGTGTTTCCCTGTGCCATATTTCCATTTTGTATTTTTGATCTATATCCTTAAACTATAAATGCCCAGAACTCTAACATCTTTAATATAGGGATATTTTGTCCCTTAGAATATGCACATGCAAAGTGTCCCTAAGTTAAACCTCCTTGGTCCCTTGGCTTAGGGAGATAATTGCATTACCAGTAACTAGCATTCTTCTTCATTACTTTGGTCAATAACCTTCTCCTCTCTTTACTTCCTGCCTGTACTTTGCATCTTTATCCTTATCACAATGCTAAGCTACTACCAGCTGTTAGGTTATCACTATAATTTTCATGTAGGCCATAACACACAGAGAATTCTGCTAGTTTTTGACCAAGCATGAGACACACTGGTGAACTACATTAAGTTTACTAGAACTGTAATAAGACCTATATGCTCAAGCAGAATTAATGTAAACAAACACCAAGTAACAACAACAACAAAACCTGATAAAAATTCTTGTTAAGCTCAAGACAATCTGGGGAAACATATAGAAATTTTATCCATATGTTTATCTAATATTTCAAAAACAGGCATTCTCATAAATATTTTTCAAGATGATCCTACATTTAGGATTGCATTTCTTCATTTAAAAAAATCAGGAAGTAAATAATGAAAGTGTAGTAGTCTCAGGCTCCTTTCAGCAGGCTCTTGTTGGCATCTGCCTAGTGTCTGGGTTTGGTAGTTGTTTATGGGATGGATACCCAAGTGGGGCAGTCTCTGGATAGTCATTCCTTCAGGCTCTGCTCTGAACTTTGTAACTCCATTCATGTCTATTTTGTTCCCCATTCTAAGAAGGAATGAAGTATCCACACTTTGGTCTTCCTTCTTGAGTTTCATGTATTTTGAAAATTGTATCTTGGGTATTCTGCAAGGCTCTTCCAGTGCCTGGCAAATACAGAAATGGATGCTCACAGTCATCCATTGGATGGAGCACAAGGTCACCAATGAAGGAACCAGAAAAATACTCAGGGAGTAGAAGTGGACTGAAGCCCCAATAGAAGGAACATCAATATGAACTAACCAGTACCCTCAGAGCTCCTTGGATCTATTCCACCAATCAAAGAAAACACATGGTGGAACTGGTGGCTCTAGCTATATTTGTAACAGAAGATGGCCTAGTTGGTCATCAATGGGAGGAGAGGCCCTTGGTCCTGTGAAGACTCTATGCCCCAATATAGGGGAATGCCAGGACCAGGAATGGGTTGGGGAGCAGGGGGAGGTGGTAGGGGATAGGGGACTTTTAGAGGGGAAACTAGGAAAGTGGATAATATTTAAAATGTAAATAAAGAAAATACCTAATTAAAAAAGTTAAATTTAAAAAAAAAGAAAGTGTGGTAGTCTCATGTATGAAAGATCGGCCAAGTGTTCTGAATGTCAGTCAATAAAAACTCTGAGCCTGCATCCAATAGTAATAACCCACTCTCTTCTCATCAATCATGTCACAGTGTGTGCAATTCAAAGTTCTGGTAACTCTAAGTCCATAAAAATGGCAGATCTACAGAAGACCTGATGGGGTCTGCAACCCTATAGGTGGAGCAACAATATGAATTCATATTGTTGCTCCACCTATAGGGTTGCAGAGCTCATGTCTCTAGATGCATATGTAGCAGAAGATGGCCTAGTCGGCCATCACTGGGAAGAGAGGCCCCTTGGTCTTGCAAACTTCATATTCCCTAGTACAGGGGAACGCCAGGGCCAAGAAGTAGGAGCGGGTGGGGGGGGGCAGGGCAGGAGGAGAGTATAGGGGACTTTCGGGATAGATTTGAAATGTAAATGAAGAAAATATCTAATAAAAATTGAAAAAATGGCAGATCTGCTTCAAGATACATCAAATAATTTGATAAGCAGAAATTAACAGACAGTTTTAAATGAATATAGCTTCCAAAACCTAATGTATGGCATAAGTGACTTGATTATTGAGTTTCTTCTCAGTGGCAGAAATAGCACAGTGAAATCAACTGCGCATGATAGCCCATTTGAAGTTATAAATACTCTATCCATTTGAGATACTTGACATATTCAAAAGCATCTAACTATGACTGTGGCATTTTGTAAATAGTCAAGAGCCAGAAATAATTTAATCAGTTAAATAATATATCAGTCTCTAGCCTTAATTGACAAATTCACAGACAGTTTTTCAGTGAATGATAAGGACCTGTGCAAAGGGAGATGGAGCTTTTACACTCTTGTGTCAAGAAGGGTTTACTTGAAAGGCTTCGCAACTTCAGTCCTGCTTCCTTTACCAGACCCTTCTCTAATCCTCAACAGCATGTATCACCACCAGACTTACATTTTGTCATTTTTTTTTTAACCATCTGTCTCCCACTTCTAGAACTGTAAATCTCTACAGGGTAGAATTCTGTCATTTGTTGTCATTTGGTACTTCCTGTGGAGAACCCTATGAACACTAGCAGCAACTAATCAGGAGAGGCCACAGCTGCTGTTGTACAATATGCTGCATTGCATAGAAAGGCACATTCCCACATGGACTACCTAGACATATATATTCCAGAGGGTTAAGAAACTTGCTTCATAATTAAAGGTCTGAAAACAGAGATTCTCTATTACACTGGATAAGTTTCTAGCACATATAAATAGATGGACAGTGTCAGTGTCAGAGAACAAAGAAGCCAGATGTTCAATATCTGTGAAAAAAGGTCAGGTAAGAATACTAAAGAAACTCTCATGGACAAATTCAATGTTGAAAATTCCCCTATAGTTTTTAAGCACATATTTTGCTCAAAGTAAAAAAAAAAAAAAAGGCAATGTGTTATTAGTGTCTTGATTTTTAAAATACTTTATAGAGAAGAAGTACATATATTTGCATAAACATAAAGTATCATTGAATATTTAACCTAAAGTGCTGTGATAATTTCCCAGATCTTGTTCAAAATTTAACTCTACATTTCATAGAAGAATTATGTAATCTCACTAGGAAAAAGAAGAGAAAGAACAAGTTATGCATCTATAGTTTGTAGAATACATATTTGTAGATAATTGTCTCCTCAATTCTCATAGATACTTATTTAACTATTAGCATTCTAATTATGGTGCTGAGAAAAATACACTGATGTTTAATACATTTGTCATAACTTGATTTTTCAACAACCACTTCTTCCACAATCCATCACCAATCCAGTTTCATATCTGTAGGCAAAGAAGAGGTAGTTGTTGAAAATGTTTTGCTGACAAAAGTAAAAAAAAATAGATTTTTTTTCTTACCCAGCCTACAGAGCAAATGGAGTCATGATTTCATTACATATTGTTGTTTTAACCTGGATCACTTTTCTTTTCACAAAGATATTTGGAAGATATTATTTAAGTACTGATATACTCTAACATATCGATGAATGACACTTCTAGTGCTCATTCTAAATACTAGGCTCTTTGTTATTTGTGTATTTTCTGCTTAGAAGATACTGGTGAATTACTATGAAAAACTTGACAACACAGTAAAGGCTGAACTTGTCAAAGATTTAATTTAAAAGATTGGTGCTCTCTACCAAACTGACTATACATTCTGTATAGTTCTCTGTACAGAACTGTAACATTTAGCATGCTTTTAATTTTATAATTGAGAGCATTATAAATTTACTATTTTTATGTTTTACAGAAAATATACATTTAGATTTTTGCTGCCAACTCCATAAAAGAAACCACAGTGAGCATATGTGTCATTTATATCTGCAGTTTTAAGTCTAAAACTTCTATTCTTTTTCATCACATGCTCCTTACTATTGCTCCTCAGTTGGGCAATCTTGTGTGTTTTGTTTTCTCAATTAAGATGAGCTCGGATGAAGATTAACCCTTCTCTTCTCCTCTTCTTCAAGCTCTTAATACAATAAGATTTCAATCTTTGTCCCCTTAGTAGAAAAGCAATAAAATAGCTTATGGCATATATGAGGAGTAAACAAATTAAAATAGTTTTTTTGGCAATTAAATTGACATGAAAATTGTCCATTGATCAAGAGGCACAATTTTGCTTTTATCTTGTTTGTTTGTTTGTTTCTTTGGTTGGTTGGTTGGTTGGTTTTCAAGACCGGGTTTCTCTGTGTTGTAGCACTTGCTGTTCTGGAACTCACTTTGTTGACCAGGCTGGCCTCAAACTCAGAAATCCACCTGTCTCTGCCTCCCAAGTGCTGGGATTAAAGGCGTGCTCCCCCACTGCCCAGCTGCTTTTATATTTCTGTAAGAAGGTGGTATTGCTCAATGAACTCATACTTTTTACGGTCTGTTTGCAACAGACAAAAATCCTGGAAAGTTGGAGAATCATTAATGGCAATCAATCACATAATTTACACTTCCAACTCTTGATATGATGTGATAACAGTTTCAAAAACTTACAAGTTATTGCATTATGGTTTTAACTGGTTATTTTTGTTATAACTTCAAATTCAGAGCTCTTCCCCAAGCCTCTCCCTTCATCATTTTAATACTTATGTCTCATAGTATTCTTTCAGATAATCATAAATTTCCCACGTATCTGTTTTCTTTCTTCTTTATTTCTTGTTTTCTTTTCTTTCTATTTTATTTTGTCTCCATTGTTTTTCACCACGTTACAATTTTCCTTGTTTTTTTGTTCTTGTTTCAAGAGTGTTCTAACATAGATATATACACATATACATACATACAATGAGGTGGTAAAGTAAAGGGTCCAAGATGAGAATGTATTGAGTATTCATCAGTGCTGGTGAGAATATGGGGAGAGAAGTACATTTTTCCAGTGTTAATGAGCATTTAAACTAGTGAAGTCACTATGGAAATGAGTGAAGAAGTTTCCCTAAAATTAAAATGGTACTTCTATATGGCATAGCTATATCACTCACTCCTACATATATATCCAAATAATTCAATATTCAACTATACAGATGTTTGTATAACTATAACTATTGATCTACTAAGTACAGTAGTAGGAAAATCAAACTTTGATATCCTTCAGCATTAAAAAGTTAGTCAAAAAAGTGTAATTTTATCCAGCTAGTAAAAGTGACAAAATTTGTAGAAAAATGTATCAGACTTAATATAATTTTATTAAACTAAGTGATATCTATTCAGAAAGACAAAAATAAAATGTTATCTCTTAGATTAAAAGTCTAAATTTTAATGTTTGTATGTATGCAAATAAGCAGTTGGAAAAGAAATGACTACAAGGTTGGAGACTACAAGAGGGGAAGGAATAGGGTTGCGGGACAGATATCAACGGTGACTTGGAAAAGGAGATATGATTTCTGATGGGGAGGGTACTAGAGACAAAAAAAAAAAAATAAAGGAGTAACAAAAATAGATTTATTTAAAACCATATCATGTAACCTTTAATTTAATGAAAATAAAATAAAATAGTAAATAAAAGGACTATCATATATTATAACTTAGTGTTAGTTCCTAATTAAGGGACAGTGACGCATACCTGTCAGAACTTATTTCAGCACTGTTTTTTCTTCATTTCAATGGTCATTTTAGAAAAGAAAGTTGAAGCCTCATAGATATCTAATAACTTTGAATTCATACAGCAACCCTTTTGTCTCCTTTTGTCTCCACTAGAATAGGCTTTTCAATGTGATTGCTGAATGTGGTTTGTGTGTGTGTGTGTGTGTGTATTCATGTATGTTTAATTTGCTTTTGAGACAGATTTTAGTATACTGTCCAGGCCAGCTTTGAACAGACTCTGGATTCCAGAAAGACTTTCAGCTTGTGCTTCTTTTTCCCAAAACCTGTCTTGAGTAGCTGACATCATAGGCTTGCACTACCAGGCCTAGCTTAAAATACATATCCCAATTTACATATCTGATGAGTAACATTCTCATAGAAATACAAAAGTACATACATGGATTCTAATCTAGGTTATTTACTTGGGCATTGCACACTACGGATTTACTATTCAATATTATTTGTGGCCTACTAGAGACCGAGCTACAAACATGTTAGCTGTGCTCTACCAGTGAGTCCTAACACCAGACCTATTCTTCACTTTACACACCCAAACTGATCAAAAGAGGGGTTTTGGTTTGCTTTGTTTTGTTTTTCCCACTGCTGCAGTTCGTAGACACGCATATGAGTTAGACCATTAGTATGTCCAGATTCTGGATTCTGTAGATGCAAGTTGTGGTTTTGTTTAATGAAACTATGAGCTAATAAAAGTGTGGAAAGCTGCTCCCACATTCGCCATTATAAGATGGCGCATGAGCTGGGTGTTTGAACAAGTAAAAAGGCTTACTGCACATGTCTCTGGATAGTCCCTGTCCGCGAGGACATACACCCGTTAAGTACGTTATCTGGTCTGTTTGGAAGTGGCCCTGTGAGGATGTGCCACGTCAGAGGCGGGACAAAAATTCTATATAAGGCACAGGGCTGGGTTCCTCAGGGTCTTCGCATCCGTGTGTAAGCTTATGCTCTCCCTCTCAAGATGCATTAAAGCTTGGCTGCAGGAGGATCCTACTTGTGTGCCGTGTCGTTCTTGCTGGTCGAGTCGGACGCGCGCAAGAAAAAGATTAACTAGTTTATTCTTATTTGATATTTTAAGAGCCTCTAAATCTGGAAATGATGTTTCACGTTTTAGAATTTATAGATATAAAACAAAGCCATTTACAATAAATTTCAAATAATTATGTGAACATCAACTTAATTGTCTTAACTTAAGAGTTGTTCATAAAATATATCACTGCTGCCTCGAACCATCACACAGACAACACCATCTTCCTAACTCTGGCTATGAAAAACTCATTAATGGTGAAAAGATGAAAAAAATACAAATATTATATTACTGAACAAATATTTTCAGAGAAACAATCTGAGAAACAGAGCATACCACTCTGTGACTGATATTTTGTTTGGTGATGAGAAATTGGAGTAGTCTCCCTCTCTCTGTTTTTTTTTGCTACTCTGTTTTCTTCTCTTCCTTCATCGCTCACTCCAATCCAACCCCCATCCTCTCTTCTTTTCTTTGCTGTTATATTTCAGTGACTGCCAAATTCTACTGAACAGAAAATGCTACCTTGCATTCCACTCAGCCCTTTTTTATGTTAGAGCCTGTAAACTAAAGGCTAAGGGATGTCCTCTCTCACGAGGTGCCTACTCTTACCTCTCCATAGGACACTAATATCCCCACCCTATGGGGATTCATTTTCTCCAAAGTATGTCATAGAATCTAGTATTACACATTTTTAATAAGTCCCTAAAGCCTAACTACAATGGTCATTGTCTCTCTTGTTCCTTGAGATCTTTTAGTCCAGAAGAGTTGTTCCCCCTTGTCTGAAGGAAGGAATGATTCCTAACTAAAGACTAAAATGTCAAGATAGACAGTCTATTCTGGGTTTCCCCCATGGCCCTGAAGCCCATATTCCTTGTTAAGGCAACGTTGGTGGGACTGTTAATTTCCATTACATCTAAACACAAAAATTGTCTCCCTTTGTCTTCTGGTTTTCCTTTAAGAATTTTCCCAGGTCACATAAAATACACATTAAACAGAAAATGTTTATTTCTCTTTTCCACTTGCCTTTTGTTATAGGAAATTTGTTTAAAGCCTAATGATACAAAAGTTTTTGCCAGTACAAGAACCCATTATTTCAGGGCCTGACAATTTTGTGAAATGGTAATTAGCAAGCAAATGTTTCATTCAGCTAATAAAGACACAAGCTGAAATATATGTAAAAATGTTATAAAATAAAAATTTATTCATATATAAAATATCCAACCTACTTGTTGTAAGGCAAACATATACTATAATTTCATAATTACTACTTTCTTTACCTACTCCTCAGAACAACCAGTCAAAGAATTTCAATTATTTCAAGGCAGTAAAATGAATATTTAAGAATGGCTTTCTATAAATCTGAATGACAGTGCCTATGTGTAATAATAGAGTGCGCATTTATAAAGAAATAATACATATGATGATAAATACATAAACTAGATTATATACACACATACATACATGAATACATAGATGCATAGAATAAAATAGAAATGTGGAAACCACATACTTTCCTAATTAAATGTATAATCATGGATGCTGGTATATGTTACTAATGCTAAATAGTTTTTACATAATGAGCCATTTTAAATGAAACACTTGCCTGCAATTAGACATCTGCAATCCAAGGAAAGTTAACCTACTCTGTATTCTGGTTGCCAGAATTACAGTGTATTTCTCTGCAGGACAATGAAGAGAAAGGATAATTGTAGTTATAACATATACATCTTTAGTTCTCTATGGTTGGAAGAATGTAGAAAACAAGCCTTGCTGATATATTTAATTGCACAATGCTAATAAATGGTTGTCAAAAGAGTTGCTTTTAATGCATCCATATTGCATTAGCAATATTACCAAGCAAATTTTCACAAGGCACCTATGTCAACATGGAATGAGCATGAAAAGAAATAGCAAATGAGTCTCTTTTCCTATTCCTCTACTATGTGGGGTCACAACAAAGGGTTGAGATGATTACCATTATGCTATTTTTGATGTGATGTCAATTTCAACCTCTTCAAATAGTAGCATGAATATCAACAGCATTTTACATATCACAGATTACTCAATCAGGAGTAGGTCCACAATTCTCATGACTTACTCTACATATTACTACTCTCTTGTTATATACTAGGAATTACAACCTAAGACAAGTAATTTTTACAAACCTACACAGCTACTATATATAACTGGTTATCAGAGTATTAAGCTGTGTCTAGTATACTTTAAAGACCTTTCTCTCCCTATTACTATTGTAGTTAATTTCTTTCCTAATTTTTGAAAACATCATTTTGATTAGAAATGTGGATATAAGTATTTTAATTCAGGCAAGTTGGTTTGCCTCTGCAATCACCCTTTTCAAAATGTACAATGCTGTGTTGTTTTATAATTAAGAGATGGTGTCAAATATGTCTAGTGACAGTACATACTCAATAGTCAGAGCTATTATTTTTAATTAGTTGTTGACAGTTTATAAATTACTTAATTTTTATGTGTTTGGTATCTATGCAGAGATAACAATATTAATTTGAAATATCACTGTTTGCTTTCCAACTTAGAATCCTCTAAGCACTCCTATGAAATAATCCACTCATACTTTTTGTCCTTTGAGACAGGGTCTCACTGTGTACTATAGGTAGGTCTTGAAACACATGACTCTATCATATACTGAGCACTGTAACTATAGCATGTGGATGAGTGTACTGTTTTGAATTACAATATTTCTTCATGTGAGTAGGCAAGTAGGGACAATTAATTCACAGCCATTTGACATGGTTCTTTCTTATTAGGTTTGATTCATTAGATTCTGCTTTGAGATTGCCTCCTTACACATATGCTTCAAATACAAATAGATAACCGCCAATGATTAATGATCTCCAACTTTACTTCATGTGTTTAAATGCTCATGTCCCACTAGCCACACCCCATATCATTCTTTCCTCACATTCTTACTTTCTCTTCATCGTTCTATTTTGTGCTCTGTGCACAGCCCTGTGCAAGGCATATCAGGCACTCATTTCAGCAGAGAAACCCTGAAACCACAATTTTAAATAACTCTACTACACTTCCAAGAAAAATAAAAATTAGATAAAAAAGCATTAAGAATATATATGGTTAAAAGAAATCAATGACAAGAGATGATGCAAGCAGATGGAAGCACAGGAGCCAGTAAAAGGGCTGGCTGCCCACATGGATTCTTCACATGTCCTGTCATCACAGACTTTGATGCAGACCAAGATGATCAGACACAACTGCACTGGGATTTAGTCATTAAAAGAAAGTGTTTACTTTTTTGTTGTTGTTGCTGCTGCTTTTACCAAATATCCTGTTCTGTTTTGTCTAGTTCTATTTTACCTAAAATTTAATTGTGTTCCATATTCTTCAGATTTTATGACTGTGTTAGCAAAACATAGATCATATAAATATGAGTAGTTCATCTTATGCTCATAGGCATGTTTGAGTTAATTCATGTATTGAAATGCAAAACTAAGCTTAATTTAAGTAATAAATATTTGAGCAATTATGAAAATAGGAAAACGAGTTAATAAAACTTAACTGTAAATTTTACCATAAGATAACAATCTGAGACATGTGAAAGGTTAGATTGTAACAAAGAGACAGAGTTAAGTAAAATATTGTTTAAAATTATAATCTGATAGAGTTAAAATTTGTAATAGACTTATGTTCAGTTTAACTCATGCCACATGTGCAAAAATTCAAATACAATGTTACTTGTCTCCTTTTGTCACCTGATTCCTAAGCTGTAGATAAATAAAAAGAAAAGATTAAGAACTATAAGTTTTTATTTCAATACACCGTACACTCACTGTCTTTAATAATCTATATTATGTTCGTCCTTTAATGTATATAAGACAAGAAATTTGATCAAGAAAAAGACAATCATGCTTGTAAAATCCTAAAACTGGCATAAATAATTGACACTTTCTGGGCATTATTTACATGTGCAGTCTTCATTACTTAGTTTTGACAGTATGTTACAATGTGTATATCACCTGATTTCTAATAAATAAATTCCTTCCTTAATTTGTAAGTACTCAAGATTAGTGTGCCTCTCAAAAATTAAGCTCCAAATTTAGCCCCTCTGAAGGTGTTTGCACCCCTATAGAAGAATAACAAAATCAACCAACCAGGCCACCCAGAGCTCCCAGGGACTTCACAATCAACCAAAGAGTACACATGGAGGCACCCATGGCTCCATTTCCATATGTAGCACAAGATTGCCATATCTGGCATCAATAAGAAGGGAGGCCCTTGGTCCTCTGGACATTTGATGCCCCATTGTAGGGGAATGTTAGGCTAGTGAGGCAGGAGTGGGTAAGTAGTTGGGGGAACACCCTTATAGAAGCGGAGGGTTGGTGGGGGGAGATGGGATAGGAGCTTTGCAGAAGAGAAACCAGAAAGGGTGATAACATTTGAAATGTAAATAAATAAAATAACCAATAAAGAATTTGCTCCTATCAAAATCAAAAATGTTGAAGCTCTTTGCTGTTATAATCGATTCCTCTTTGTATGTCTACTTGTACAAGTTTCCTAACCAAACAAGACTTTAACCAACTCATGGATTCAAGTATATTGCGAACATAAAAGAGTCTCAATTACATTATTCAACCTCTGCTATAATGGTTTGAAGCAATAGATTCTATCTTTGCACTAAGAAGCCTTGATTTTTCTATTAATCATATAGACTAATCAAACATGGAATTTTTCATGAAGATTTTCTGTGGGCACAGTTTGCATAAGAGGTTATCTAATACATAAGGATTATGTTCAAGTCTTTCTATGAAAATAACATTGCAAAATTTATATAAAAGCAAGCCTGGTATTGCCATATATGGCATCATTTTCTCATAACTAAAAATGTAATAATAGTTTATTAAACTAACTGTTTGACATTAAAGGATCATTTCTTAGCTAACTTCTATAAAAATCGGTTCTGTAAAAAAATCATCATGCACATCCACTCTGAAAGACAATTAAAATAAGAACATTATTTATTGTAAGGTTTATTATACATACACACACATCTATATCTATATCTATATCTATATCTATATCTATATCTATATCTATATCTATATCTATATCTATATCTAATCTTTGGACTGCCAGTAAATAGTGAAATATTACTTTCTTGGAATATGTCTAGAGATCTGAGAGCTTATAATCATTAAAGGTTAAAGTTATACAGGTAAAGAAATGATGATGTAGCTAAGGTAACAATGTAAGTAAATGTGGGAAATGGCAGGCTAGTCTCCAGTTGAGCTGAGGTCTGAACCCCGAAGGCTGATAATTCACCTTCATGATATGGTAGGTGTTCCTTTATGCTCCTGGAACTCTGGCTCCTGTCTAAGTTACCGCCCCCCCCAAAGCCCCCACAAGAGAAGCATGGCTAGAAGTCACCTTGGCAATAGCCCAAGCTTCTGACCTTCAAGCTAAACCCCTCCCCAGATAACTAACAACAGTAAAGACCATAAAGGGGTTGATAGTCCCCCACCTCACTCTCTCTCTTGTTTTTGTTTGTTTGTTTTTTGTTTTTGTTTTTTGTTTTTTGTTTTTTTGTTTTTTTTGAGACAGGGTTTCTCTGCATAATCCTGGCTGTCCTGGAACTCACTTTGTAGACCAGGCTGGCCTGGAACTCAGAAATCCATCTGTCTCTGCCTCCCACGTGCTGGGATTAAAGGCATGTGCCACCACCACCCAGCCCCTCCTCACTCTTACCTCTTACTTGTCTCCCTCTTACCCCTCATTCTTACCCCCTCTCTCCTCTGTCTTCTCTCCTTTCTCCTCACTCTTTGTCCTCTCCTCTCCCCTCTCCTCTCCTCTCCTTTCCCCTCCCCTCCTCCTCCTCCTCCTCCTCCTCCTCCTCCTCCTCCTCCTCCTCCTCCTCCTCTTCTTCTTCTTCTTCTTCTTCTTCTTCTTCTTCTTCTTCTTCTTCTTCTTCTTCTTCTTCTTCTTCTCTTCTCTATTTTTCTGTTTCATGATTTTGTTTTTTGTTTACTTTTTTTATTATCTATCACTGTTGACATCAGATACTTAATATTTGACTCTGGTAAGGTCTTATTTATTTCCTTAAATGGGAACATAGTAATTTCTCTCTCTTCACTATCACATACCATTTCATTATTTCAGTCACATTATTTCTAATACTAATCAATTCTAACCTAGGTTTCAATACTAGAATCTAACCTCATAATATGATCACAACTGGACTACCTGTCTGAGAGGTGGTCCGATCCTACAGTAGAGCTAGAAATACATTGTGAACCATTGCTGTAACCTCAGTATAGAGGAGGAACTAAAAGGAAGCAACTAAGATGTAGATGTAAATAATAATAGCTTTAACCATACTTAATCTACTTAAACACACACTATTTAATACAAAGTCCTTTTTATCCTCCCTTCTTTCTACAAGTTGTGTTTATGTTTGCAAATTTAATTAGCCTGCTATGGAATTCTGACATTTTTATATCACTTTGTGGGTTATCTAAAACACATCACATGTGTGTCATCTATGGTACACATTTAAAGAAATGACTTCTAGGGGCTACATGCTCCATTGGTCCGCATGTGGCTAATGAACAACATCTCAAGGTGCAGGTGAATTACAACCAAGTTTCTAGTGTTTATATAGATTTAAAATATGTCTAGAAAGAAATAAAGCTAAGAAAATGCAAGTAGAAATATTTACTTCGGTGATACTCAAAGAGTTCATAGAAGTTTTTAAGTTACTAATTTTTGAGGATTCATTATTTTATATGTATACGTATATGAGTGTTTTATCTGCATGTACATGTGTACCATGTGCTGGCAATGTCCACAGCTACCAGTAGAGGGCAACAAATAGTTCGGAACAAGAAGTGTTGGCCCTTGTGATGCAAACTAGGTGCTAGAAATCAAAGCCATGTCCTTAGTAAGAGCAGCCAGTGCATTTAACCACTGAACCATTTTCTAGTCCCTGGAAGTCATTTCTTTAAATGTGTATCATAGATGACACATATGTGGTGTGTTTTAGATAACCCACAGAGTGATATAGGAATGCCAGAATTTCATGGCATGTTAATTAAATTTACAAACATAAACACAACTTGTGGAAAGAAGGAAGGATAAAAAGGACAAAGAAAAACTCGTGTTGAACAACATATTGAATAAAGAAGAAGACATGCAATGAGTTTAAACAGAGGATTTTCTGAACTGTTTATTGTTGTAAATACTATACTTTAAATTATAGGGTATTCACAGACTTTGACACAACAAGAGAAACAACACTCAGTAAATCAAAACACTCCAACTACCTGCAGATTAAAAGAAGTGGCCTAATTCAAAGCACAGAAAATTACTGAAAATCTATCACCATGATAAGCAAAGACCTTATCTAAAAGCTTAAATCTGGGCATTTAGTTTTGTCAGTATACTGAGAAATTGTTCTATTACTTTCTGATTCAGCTAATAAGCTTTGACAAAATCAGTATTTTTAAGGTGCAGGATTCTAGTATTAATATAACAAATATAAATGCTAATTTTCTGTCTTTAAGAGTGCTGTTTAATATTTTAAAATACTTAACATGAAATCAATTCTGTCATCTAAAAAATAAAGAATAAAATGAGCTGGACTTCAATGATATTCCAGTATTGTGTAGCAAGTTTATCTGAAAACCCTTTACTTGCTGGCATCATAAGAGTTTGAAAAACAAACAAACAAATAAAAAACAAAAAACAAAATGACGTGCTGTGGTGGCACATGCCTTTAATCCTAGCACTTGGGAGGCATAGGCACACAGATTTCTGAGTTCAAGGCCAGCCTGGTCTACAGAGTGACTTCCAGGACAGCCAGGGCTACACAGAGAAACCCTGTCTCAAACAAAAACAAACAAACAAACAAACAGTTTGTTTTTGTGCTTTTAATAAAGCTATATGAAAAGGGACATTTTCTATCTAAGCAGATCTTAAATGACCAGATTATTTTATATAGTCCAATTTTTAGAAATACATAAGTAGATGGGCTGAGACACAAAGTGATATTAGTCAGCATGTTCAAACAGTCTGAGTTAGAATGTTTCATGAGAGAAATACCAGTATAACAATTTCAGTTTGCAAGACCATAATGGCCTCACAGTTGCATTTTTAAAAATTCTAATTGAGTGTAGCTGTATTAGATGAACAGAATATTTATTCAAGAAGGAAAAGGGCTTAGGATGTAATTGGCATGCTGTCTATTTATCATCTACAAGGCTCTGGATTTGCTCCCCAATAGATCATTAAACCAGAAATTTTGTGGCTCACAACTGTAAGAGAAGCACCAAAGATAGGGAGAGAAGAAGTTCAAGTTCATCCTTAGCTACAGAAGGAGTTGAAAGTGTCCTAAGAAACATACCCTGTCTCACACACAAAAACAAGAGACAACTAACTATTGTGCCTAAACAAATGACACAAGATATTAAATTATATATGACAGTATAATATTGAATCATAAAACACACAAAGATGAGAAAAATAATTGTTAAGAAATGTTTTCGCTTGTATGCATGTTTTAGCTGGTTTGAACTGCAAATCTGGGATATAGTCACTCATACTGGGGACTTATTAAAGATACAGAGTCCATTTCTGTAACTGTGATGTGGCTCCCTAGAGGATGAACTAAAAGGTAAAGGACAAGGAAATAAATTTCATTCCCCAGTAAGAACAAAAGCAAATCGTTTCTTTTAAAAGGATAATTGAATCAATTCCATTTATGTCTACTGCCAAACTTCTCGTTATTTTCATACTCTCCCTTTCTTTCTGAAAATGTAATATCTCAAAATTATCAAAATATTCCATGCTTCTCCCTGAAATGAAAATATAAAGGAGTGCCATAACACGGAAGCTCTAGGAGGAGAGTCAATGGACTGATAAATGGGAAATCATCGGTTTTCAGATTTTACTTAACCAGCATTGCCTTTCCCCAGAGAGTCTTCATCTGGTAGAAATGGTTTTAATTACTTCCTATGCTGGCAGAAAACCACCATGCATTTAGTATAGCTATTCATATCATAATTTTCAATCACTTCCTCACAGAAGTTTCAACGGAAACCTATGCTTTTTTTTTCCAGCCTAGCACTGCCATTCATGCATTTAATTGCCCACTAAACTCCGAATATGTGGTAGATTCATACTCTGTGTTGTTTAAGGCTTATGTGTGTGTGGGGGGGGTGGTGGGGGGGACTTACTTTGGTTCATAGGTTAAGAGGGTACAGTAAGGCATAGAAGGTTGAATGCAGGGTGGAAATAACATTTAGGTGGGACTCTTCATATCTGGGAAGAATAGGATGCAAAGGGCAGGATATGCTAGCACTCTTCTACTCCCCTATCCATTTTTTTTTAATTGAGGCTCATTTGCTGACACATAGTCACTTAGTTAACCTTTCTTCCAACACATACCTTTTATTTCCTCTTCTTCTTGGTTGGTAATGCTTTGGTATACAACATATAGCCATTAGTGAATATTTTAAGATCAAGCGAGGTTACATGCATTGCTTGCCTAGCAGTGAAGGTATGTTCTGTTAAAAATGGTTCTGCTTTCCCTGCTGGATAGTTATTCAGAAAGTAAGTAGTGGGCATGCCAAGAATGGTCTTCATGGTTTCCCAGAACAGCGGCTATTGGATTCAGGAAGTTTGCCATGCAACACATGAAAAATGCTTCTGAAAGTTGTGTAATTATGAAAAGAAAGCCCGTGCAGCAGCATGTTGCACATTTTAGAATGTACTTTGGTATGACTTCTTTCAATCACAGTTAAGTTGTAAAAACATCCTAAGAAGTGTTCTTGGGAAACACTGTGAGAAAATGGTGAATTTGAGTGACAGGATGAAGTTATTAAAAGAAAACACACTGGATGCTTCATTAAACTTACACTGCAAATATTAAATAACTGTAGAAATTTCATCAAGTTGGTAATATGACTATCTTACTGGATAAATGATATCATTAAATAATCACTTTATTGAAAACATTAAAGAACCAATGGAATATATTTGTATATGACATAAGAGATTCCCCAACTGTTGATGTGTTAGCAATTTGCTCTCCAGTGTGATAGTGTTCAGTATGTTTTAGCATTAAGAAACAGGCTCATTGTGTGGATCTTACCTATGCCTTCTGCATATAAGTTACAGTTCTATAGCTGATTTGTCTTGTGGTACTCCTAGCTGTGGGACTAGGGGCTGTCTCTTACTCTTTTGCCTTCTTTTTGGACTATTTGATTCCCATTGGAGATTTGAAGTTCTTATCATACCGATCTTTCACTTCCTTAGTTAGAGTCACGCCAAGGTATATTATATTATATGTGACTATTGAGAAGGGTGTTGTTTCCCTAATTTCTTTCTCAGCCTGTTTATCCTTTGTTTACAGAAAGGCCATTGACTTGTTTGAGTTAATTTTATATCCAGCTACTTCACTGAAACTGTTTATCAGGTTTAGGAGTTCTCTGGTGGAAATTTTAGGGTCACTTATATATACTATCATATCATCTTCAAAAAGTGATATTTTGATGTCTTCCTTTCCAATTTGTATCCCCCTTTCCTCCTTTTGTTGTCGAATTGCTTTGGCTAGGACTTCAAGTACAATGTTGAATAGGTAGGGAAAAAGTGGGCAGCCTTGTCTACTCCCTGATTTTAGTGGGATTGCTTCCAGTTTCTCATCATTTACTTTGATGTTGGCTACTGGTTTGCTGTAGATTGCTTTTATCATGTTTAGGTGTGGGCCTTGAATTCCTGATCTTTCCAAGACTTTTATCATGAATGGGTGTAGGATTTTCTCAAATGCTTTCTCTGCATCTAATGAGATGATCATGTGGTTTTTGTCTTTTAGTTTGTTTATATAGTGGATTAAGTTGATGGATTTCCATATATTAAACAATCCCTGCATCCCTGGAATGAAATCTACTTGATCAGGATGGATGATTGTTTTGATGTGTTTTGGATTGGATTGCTTTATTCAGCCTCACATACTAAGAGGAAGGTACCTATTCATAATGCAACTTTATATGCCATGTTTGGTTGATATTCTGGGAGGCCTGCTCTTTTCTAAAGGGAGGTAGAGGAGAAGTATATGGATACAGGGGCCTGGACAAGTGTATAGATGGAGGAGGAACCATGGTCAAGGTGTAATATATGAGAGAAAAATAAATAAATTTTAAAATACTTTTTAAAAAAGAAAGAAGAAAAGAAACAAGCTTAAGGGACATTGGTTAGATCAGTGGATGATACCCTTGAAAGAAATTCTGATTTCCAATAACCTGTTAATTAAACCAGAGGAGATTGTCACAAAAGGAAAATATCTGCCTACTAAGTCTGCCTGGCTGGCGTCTTGTTTGTCAGATAATCTCCTCCTTCTATTCCTACATTATTCCTCTTCTCTGTGATATGATGCAGCTAGTGAGACAGTTTGGTCCATCTATCAACTACAATAATGAGGCATAGAAATCTCCTTACTTTACTAAGTAAAATTCTTGGTTATTTGTTATCTAAATAAAAGTGGACTTATAAGACAACAGATTCAAACTCTGTCTTTATTAAAGATCAAAAAAACAGATGTCATATTAAGTGTCCATTTCTAAGCAAAACTGGAGTAGGACTCTAAAAAAACTTTCTCTGTGCCTGTTTGTTTGAAATAAAGACAGCTAATCTGGTCCTAAATCCCCTGATTGTACTAAAGAGAATAGACTCTTCAACATACTAACAAACTCATCTCACAAGTGCTTCATAGAACGTGCTAGAAAGGACACAGGCTGTATGAGGGAGTGATGGACAAATGTGTGCTCTGAAATGCATAATCATTTCTCCTTCTACAAAAAGTAGTGCAGTTTGCAGTACTTACAGTTAATTGCTTGTGGAATAACAGTATACAGTAATAGAAAAGCCAAATGTCTGTCATTTTCTTTTCTATGAGTTATTTGTCAATATTTTTATACTTATAATACAATGGCTATTATATTTTTCACCACAATATTATACCTGGCATTAACTTACTTTCTACCAGTTTTATGATATAAATATGCCCAAAATACTATAATCTCCTAGAATGTAGCAAATATAATTCCTAAGGACACCAAGAGTAAGACAAGTGAGTTTGCCAGTAGCAGTGTTAAATCTTGCTGGTCTTCTCAGTCATATAAATATTATTTTATTTTGATAAAAGAAGCATCATAATAAATGATGTGAATTAAAAAGTAATTTAGTGGCATAAAGAGGATAGAGATGCCTGGCAAAATATTATGAACATCAGAATAAATGATATCATATTAATAAACATATTTATATACTTGAAGTGAACGGCTAATAAAATTTAATATGGCACTATGTGATTTATTGGAAATTGTGATCATTGAAACTGAATCACTGTTCAGAGGCAACGAGAATGCTTCCCCAAACATGTACAAATGTATACATTTATAAGTTATAAAAACTTGCTTTTTGAAGTCATAAACAGTTTTAGAGAATTAAGGTAGATAGGAGTATGATATCAATATTGTATTATATATAGTTATATTATATATACATATATTATTGATATCATTTATTATTTAATGGAAGGTGTAGCCTTAGCCCATTAAATTGCATTACAGGTAACACTTTTCTAAGCAGAAATGTCATTATGAATTGCTGGGATTGGTTCCCTAAAAATCAAAAGTGTCATACATAAGTGTAGACTTATCAATTCATCAATATTTGGTATTTAGGTTTGAATATATTTATTTCTAATTCAGAGAACATCTCAGTTGTCTAAAACATGACAAGAAACACAACTCTTTTTCTTATTCTTTCTCTCTCTCTCTCTCTCTCTCTCTCTCTCTCTCTCTCTCTCTCTCTCTCTCTCTCTCTCTCTCTGTATTTTAAGAGTTATTATGAGTGAAAGATAAAGCCTGAAAGGCAGATTCTTTCCCCTAGGAGGTCCCAGAGTCTCTGCTTTTCATTCTCTTGACTTTGATGCCACTTGTTTCACTCCTGGATCTCTTTTGCCTACCTTATTCACAAGAATTTCTAAATCATCATCATCATCATCATCATCATCATAAGAATAACAATAATAATAATAATAATAATAATAATAATAATAAAACACTCAGGGGAAAAAACCAAATGCTTTCCATTCTTCTTTCAAAACCATTTCCTTCATAAAGCTACTTAATTAGATGGAAGTAAGGTGTTAATTTGCTAAGGGGAAAAGATCATTTGCATATCAATTTACACACTTTTCCTCCAAGTATTTATAATTAGGGAGCAATCATCAAGCATTTGAAAGCTGATGGGAAGGAAAAGTAATTGTTGTGGAATGGATGGAGGTAGTGAGGAAGATGAAGGAAATGAGGCACAAAAGCCAGTACCTCCAAGTGGCACATTTATTTTAACCTTTGGAAATATCACCTTATTAGTCAAAAAAAAAAAAAGGGAAGAATTATGTTTACTGTAAATCTTTCATATTCAGAGGTTTCATTTCATAGAAATGATTTCAAAGGACCTTATATTCTTCATGGCTAAGTACAAAGAAATCCCTTAGGTCAGGGAAGTTGAGAGAAAACTATTTTCAACATCTCTTTGCTTACAGTTCCACTATAAACAGAAATAGTCTATCTACTCCCAAACTACAAAGGGAACCTCAACATGATCAAACTATTTAAAACAGCAAGCAAATAAATACCAAAAAACAGGGACTACAATTACTATTTTTACAGTGTGTGTATGCACAGGTGTGTGTGTGTGTGTGTGTGTGTGTGTGTGTGTGTGAGAGAGAGAGAGAGAGAGAGAGAGAGAGAGAGAGAGAGGGAAAGCATAGATGGCAGAAGAAAGGGTCTTCTTCTATCACTTTGTGCCTGATTTCAAGAGGCAAGATAAACTGTTCACCCTAGTATTTGTGTTTTCTTGGCCAGTCCAGAAGCCAGCATTTCCCAGAAATAGATCATCCTGTCTTTAACACCTTAGAAGCTGGGGTTACAAGCAGTCTTGGGGTACATAGATTATTACATGCAATCTGAGATCAAAAATTTGTTCCTCATCATAGGGTAGCAAGTAATCGCAACGCCTTCCATCTCTCTATGACCTAGATTACTACTTTACTATCAAATATTATTGTGTCATTTTGACTTTCTTAATCATTCAGATAGCACAAACATCAAGAGCCTTCCCTAGCTATTTCCTTATTTCATTATATCATAATACACCTTTGCTCAGTAAGGCCTATTTGTACTGAGGGGAAAATATTTAATTGGCTTCAAGTGTGTTACTTAGCACAGTCCTCCCCACTGCCCCACCACCAAGTTTACCTCTCTTCTGTCTCCACTTCTTTTATCAGTTACGAATTGAATTATATCTTGAGTATTCTGAGCTTCTGAGCTAATATTTACTTATCAGTTAGTGCATAGCATGTGTGTTCTTTTGTGATTGGGTTACCTCACTCAGGATGATATCCTCCAGATCCATCCAATTGCCTAAGAACTTCATAATTTCATTGTTTTCAATAGCTGACTAGTACTCTATTGTGTAGCAGAGGATGGCCTAGTTGGACATCAATGGGAGGAGAGGCCCTTGGTCTTGTGAAGGCTCTGTGCCCTAGTGTAGGGGAATGCCAGGGCCACGAAGCAGGAGTGGGTGGGTTGGTGAGCAGGGGGAGGGGTTAGGAGGAGGAGGTTTTTCGAGGGGAAACCAGGAACAGGGATAATGTTTGAAATGTAAAGAAAGAAAATATCCAATAAAAAAAAAGAAATGTAATTACAAGAGTGTTTTATTTTAGAGGTTTATATAATAGAGTTAGAAATACTATCAGGAGAGATTTCTTATACAGTATCTAATAAATCACCACTTGATTCTTTTCCTCCTGACTTTTCTGACAGTATTTTCTCTATTTGCAAGTCTTTTGATCATATTGCATATAATTATCCTTCATAATGTATAATTAAGAAGATAACATGAAAATATACATATACTTTATAATTTTATGGGCAGTTGTTTACATTATATTCTTGAATTAAAAAAGGCATGAGTTTGATAGGGAAGTTCATACAGATATAAAGTAAACTAAACCACTAGTAATTTTCTACATGTGTGTGTTTGTGTGTGTGTGTCTGTGATTGTTATGCATCACTACGACTTTGCACAACTCTGAAACATATATTTTTGAATGAGGTTTCCTCCTTACCTCTCAATTGAGTCACAAGGTTTTTTTCTTTGTTTTTGTTTTTGTTTTTTTAAATATATATTTTCTTTATATACATTTCAATTTTCAAATGCTATCATGAAATTTCCCTATACCCTCCCTGCGCCCTGCTCCACTACTCACCCACTCCAAGTTCTTGGCCCTGGCATTCCCCTGTACTGGGGCATATAAAGTTTTTGATACTAAGGGGCCTCTCTTCCCAGTGATGGCTGACTAGGCCATCTTCTGCTACATATGCAGCTAGAGACACGAGCTCTGGGGGTACTGGTTAGTTCATATTGTTGTTCCACCTATAGGGTTGCAGACCCTTTCATCTCCTTGGGTGCTTTCTCTAGCTTCTCCATTTGGGGCCCTGTGTTCCATCTTATAGATGACTGTGAGCATCCACTTCTGTGTTTGCTAGGCCCCGGCATAGTCTCACAAGAGACAGCTATACCAGGGTTCCTTCATCAAAATTTTGCTGGCATATGCAATAGTCTCTAGGTTTGGTGGTTGATTATGGGATGGATTCCCAGGTGGGGTAGTCTATGGATAGTCATCCTTTCATCTTAGCTCCAAACTTTGTCTCTGTAACTCCTTCCATGGGTGTTTTGTTCCCAATTCTAAGAAGGGGCAAAGTGACCACACTTTGGTCTTCATTCTTCTTGAGTTTCATGTGTTTTGCAAATGGTAACTTGGGCATTCTAAGTTTCTGGGCTAATATTCACTTATATCAGTGAGTACATATCATGTGAGTTCTTTTGTGATTGGGTTATCTTACGCAGGATGATACCCTCGAGGTCCATCCATTTGCCTAGGAATTTCATAAATTCATTCTTTTTAATAGCTGAGTAGTACTCCATTGTGTAAATGTACCTCATTTTCTGTATCCATTTCTCTGTTGAGGGACATCTGGGTTCTTTCCAGCTTCTGGCCGTTATAAATAAGGATGCTATGAACATAGTAGAGCATGTGTTCTTATTAGCAGTTGGAACTTCTTCTGGGTATATGTCCACGAGAGCTATTGCTGGATCATCTAGTAGTATTATGTCCAATTTTCTGAGGAACCTCCAGACTGACTTCCAGAGTGGTTGTACAAGCTTGCAATCCCACCAGCAATGGAGGAGTGTTCCTCTTTCTCCACATCCTCGCCAGCATCTGCTGTCACCTGAATTTTTGATCTTAGCCATGCTGACTGGTGTGAGGTGGAATCTCAAGGTTGTTTTTATTTGCATTTCCCTGATGATCAAGGATGATGAATTTTTTTTTTCAGGTGCTTCTCAGCCATTCAGTATTCTTCAGTTGAGAATTATTTGTTTATCTCTATACCCCATTTTAATGGGGTTATTTGAATTTCTGGAGTCCAGCTTCTTGAGCTCTTTGTATATATTGAATATTAGTCACCTATACAATTTAGGATTGGTAAAAATCCTTTCCCAATCGAGTCACAAGGTTTTTATGTGGGTCTTATTTATATCATACTAGTTCCTAGATGGCCTTTTTTCAATCATAGATTCATTCTATACATGCATTTGGTAACCTGAGTGATATTTATTTAGTTTGGTTCAGACTACACACTATTGTTTTATCTTTATAAATTATATGTTTACCAAAAAGGTAATTCAATGTAAAAATATCCATTGAGTTCTTAAAAATAATTAGATGTTAAGAAAGGATTTGCAAATGTTTATGAAACACTTAGGAATTTCCTTTAAATAAAAACAGGCTCTTTTAATTATTATTGTTGTTGTTGTTTAATTTCATTTTATGTAAAATACATTATGATTCTATAAATTCATTTAATAATATTTTGAAAATAATTTTATAGTAAATATTGTAGACACCCAAGTTTTAACTTAGTATTGATAATACTTATATGCTTTACATATTACTTTATTTATTTAGACAGTAATTGCCATTTAATCTTGAAAATGCTTCAGATGACTTTGCCATGTTTACTGCCATAACAAAGTGTTTGAGATTTTACTTTAGAAAGATTCTCATGTACGTCCAGATTACAATGTATTAAAATGAGCTTTGAATTTGTCATAATACATTTGCCTATTCCTCCTAAGTTCTAGAATTACAGGAGTATGTCTCTATGTCCAGCAAATGTTCACGCTGTATGAGATTACTTTCAAATGAGTTTTTCTTGTTGAAAATTAGATACAAACACCACTAAAAGTTTTAAGAACAGAGGCAAGCTACATTGAAGACAAAACACAAAAATCACAATGCTAAAGAATTACAATGTAAAATATTAGAAGTTAAATTTGCCTTAAAAATATATATAAAAGTATGAGAGCAAATGTTATCTAAAATCAAAGATACTACTATTTGTGATAATCCCAAAAGAGGACTCTTAAAAAAAAAGTCCAAGGGTAATGCAAAAGATAGTTATTAAGAGAGAATCTTATGCAACCAAGCAATGCAAAGAGTAGAAGAAATAGTAATCTCAAAAGAGTATCCTGTGGGAAATTGTCAGTCCTGGAATCAAATGTCAACAATTAAAAAAACAGAGGCCAATGAGTTAAAGAGACAGAAAGAGGGCTGGAGAGATGACAGTAGCTGATAGAGGGAGAAACAAAGTAGAGGTGCATCAGAAGTGTTAGAGGGAGGAAGGGAAGGGAGAAGTAATATAATTATGTTTTAATTTTTAAATGTAAAAAAATTAATAAAAAATAAAATTTAGTATGTTTTGTAGAATGTAAAGCAAGAATGAAAATTAAATCATTTTTATATTTTAAGTTTTCAAATGCTAATTAAATGTTTTTGTAGAGAGTGATCTGAGAGTGGGAGCATGAGAGAGCATTGGAAGACAAATATGACTTTAGTGGAACCATGTGAATCAATATGAAACTGCTCACTCACTCCTTCTTACTATGGCCCATCACATAGAACTCACAAATATTCCTGGAAATTATTTTCAATCATAAACTTTATGAAGTAATTCATTTAATTTTAATATTGAAAGTATGATTCACATACTAACTTTTCATGTTCAAAATTTTTGACCTCCTACTGTTAAGACACTTTAACAACTTTCACTTTATAGAGAGGTATCTCTGTGTAGAAAATTCTAGTGTATCATCAAGTCTAGGAATAGACTTTTGCAATAAACCTTCATTCCAAACGGTCCTTAAAAACAACAAATGAGAAGATGACTCCAATATGACTGATGATTTTCTTTGTATCTCAATAATATAAAGAAGAGAAGAATGTGTATTTGCCTAAGACATTTTATTTTTAAAGATAATTTCATTTGAATAGTAAAATTTTCTAATTTTAACTGTCTTTAAAGTAATGAAAACAAACTTCAAGCAAAGGCAGGGTGCTGTTAGCACAACTTTGACACTTTGGATTTTCCAATGTAGAGGATTAAGAGACAATAAGAAGCTAAGTCATTTATTTCAGAACAGAGAAAAGTTTTTCATTTGACTTTGAAAATACAGTATAATTACATCATCTCTTCCTCCCATTTCCTTCCTCTAAAACCTTCCATGTAGTGGGTTTGTCTAATGTTGCTTGTAATACATTAATTTGGATCTCCAAAATTGCAAGAGAATCCACATATCCAAGTACAAGATACTGAGTAACCCTGCCTTTGGTTGGTTTTGATTGGTAAATAAAGTTGCCAGCAGCTAATGGATGGGGCAGAAAAGACAGAGGCCAGACTTTTAGGATTCCCGGGAAAGGGACCTGGGAGGAAGGAAAAAGAAGGAGAGACCACATGTGGGGAGAAGGTGGAAATGAGGAGATGTTGCACCCAAGAAGGTGCTGGTCAGAAATCTTATATCTTTAGCTGCCATGTAGGAGCTGGAGAGGCCCCAAGAGGGCTGCCTGAGAGGGTCCTGGGAAGCAAAAATGGAATATAGATTTAAATAAGTAATGACTTGGGAATATCAGAGGGAGGTGGATTAGCCATATGGAGGTTAGGAAGTAGCCCAGCCATAGAGTTGTTTAAGGCATATAACAATATGTGTATGTGTATATGTGTCCTTCATTTGGGAACCAAGAACACTGGGGCAGGTAGTGAGAAATATGACAGGATCAAATAAGTAATTTAATTGGTACTGCTATACTTCCATATATCAGTCCTTTCTTGCTTTCCATTCATGTCCCCCCCCTCTTTTTACTTAATTGCTATTATATGGTGTGCTCTTTCTTGAGGAAGACAGTTTCTCACCCCCTCTGCATCCCTTAATAGCCTGTAGTTTTCTGAGTAGATTTGAAACTGCAGAAATATTTTTAAGACAATGTTTCAAAGGTCACATTCATCATGGGCTTAATCATTTCTAACCAAGGTTCATAACACACACACAAATATATATATATGTGTGTGTGTGTGTGTATTATATGTATATGTATACACATATACTGATTGTCAAAAAGATAGTTTTATACTAGTAAAGATAGTTTTATACTTAGTCAGCGAGATAATTGCTGGCTGTACAGTTTGCCTGAGAAGGAAGAGGAATTGAGAACTAAAAACAACCTGGAGGAAAAGAATATGATTTGCAGCATCATTCTTGGGTATCTCATACAAACTTCCTAGGAATATGATTAGCCTTTCCTCTCTTTCCTTGATAAACATACTTTTGTGGAGCTTATTTTGTTTAGTGAAATAGATGTGAGAAATTACATAGTTATACATTTGCAAACAGAGAAGCACTCTGATTTGGTTCTTGAATGAACCCATCACCTGAAGAAAATTAGAACACAGTGTTGCCAAGGAGCAAAAAGACCATTTAATCAGGCCTTAAGGAAGCTGCATTCACAGGAGGTATAAAACTTTGAGAAGAAAAGGTCAGGAGAGTTTTTCATGCATACAAATCAGTAATGATGACAGACATCATCCCTCTTAGTGAATTAATGGTGTAATTTTTCTTTTTAACATGCACTGTTCTCACAATCTGAGAGACAGTAGCCATGGCCTTTGCCCACGGTTCCTCCCATATTCTTTAACCTTTTGACAAATTTCCTGTACTAAAAGGGGAAATATGATGGCTATTTTTATTTTTATTCTCATCTGAATTTTTCAAATATTTTAGTGGTATGCTCTTTGCTTAGAAACCCAACTAATATTGGAATAGACAGTGCTATTCTTTTGAACAACTGTTTAATAGAAAAAAAGAAAAAAAAAACAAACATTTCAATATGTTGAGGTCAAGTTGTAATTATATGTCTGTGTCCTTTTTAACCATTGTGCATTTTAAAGGAAGTAATAGCCTTTAGCTTAAAGTCAAATGGGGAACTTTAAACAAATTCTGATGTGCTGTTTAAGACTGCATTAGATAAAAAGTAGACAGTAACATTGTTTGATGTGAAAATGGTATGTCTCTTCCTGGGCATGAGACACACTATGTTAAGTCTATGGTTGTGTGAATAGTAGCAAATTTCACTAACAACTACTGTAACTAAGATGCTTATTAAGAAATTCACTCTTTTTTAAATTTTACTTATTTATATTTCAAATGCTGTTCCCCTTCCAGGTACCCCCTCCATGAACTTCCCATCCCATTACGCGCCCCCACACTTTTCTCATCCCTCTAACATCTCCCTTCTCTGAAGCATCAAGCCTCCGCAAGACCAAGTACATCCCTTTGACTGATGCCAGAAAAAGGGAGTCCTCTGTTACACGTGTAGTTGGGGGTGTGGTGGGGGAAGCAAGGACAGGCCCATGTATGCTTTTTGGTTGGTGGCTTAGTCTCTGGAAGCACTGAAGATCTCGTGTTAGTTGATACTGTTGTTTTTCCTATAGGGTTGCAATCCCCTTAAGTTCCTTCAGTTCTCCTCCTAACTCTTCCGTAGAGGTTTCTGAGCTCAATCCAATGGTTGGTGATGAGGTAAGTATCTGCATTTGTCTCAGTCCACTGCTGATGGAACCATTCAGAGGACAGCCATGCCAGGCTCCTGTCTGCAAGTACAACATGGCATCAGCAGCAGTGTTGAAGACTGGTGACTATGCATGTGATATATCCCAGGTTTGAGCAGTCTCTGAATGGCTTTTCCTTCTGTCTTCGTTCCATATTTTGTCCCTGCATTTCCTTTAGACAGGAACAATTCTGGGTCAAACATTTTTGATGGATGGATGGCCCCATTCCACCACTGGAAGCCATGTCTGTCTATTAGAGATGGTCTCTTCAGGTTCTTTTGGAAAACAATGATTTGGCTGTTTCAATCTGTCATGTAAAGTCAAGTCGCTAGATAGATAGATAGATAGATAGATAGATAGATAGATAGATAGATAGATAGATAGATAGATAGATAGATAGGATAGTTTATGAGAAAATTAATATTTTTACAATACCTACTTTGGTAAGTAATTTATGTGTGTAAGAAGAATATCAGTAGCACATCCACTTTAATGCATCCACTTTATTGATCACTGAGAATCATGTCATAAGTCAGATTAGATTCACAGTGAAGATGATGTATTTCTCTATCAATATTCCTGTATCTGAGTACAGAACCTCAAGTGTAGTGTAGAGGTTCTTCATGATCACAAAAAACAATAATCACCTGGACTACCAGAAGACCATTCATGTGCTGAGAAGGTAATTATGGCTTTTCCATGATTGCATTTATTACATTTTAGTAAATTATCTAGAGTCTAATTTTGCTTAGTTATACTTTACTTGATCATCTGTAGATAATTTGACCAGTGAAAAAAGTTATTTGTGGGTATCATTTAGTAATCAAAGTAAATTTGAAGCATAAAATAAATATAACTTTAGTATTTATTGTAAGGAATTAGTAAAAATAACTGATATTCATTCTTTCTAGATGCAATGTACAAAACTGCAATATTTTTAAGAGAAAATTCTTATTTTTAATGCTTTCACTGATGATTACTTCTTTGTAAGTACAGAGCAAATGAGATACAATTATTGTTTTCATTTGTGATTCTTTATGATCAGAACATGAGAATGCTGTTGATGTTATCCTTTGTAACAACTTTCTTTTTTAAAATTAATATTTTAAAAGTAAGAAACAATGTATTTCTGTCATAACTTGCCCCATCTGGCAAGTTCATTGCAATCCATCTACCCGTGCTCTACTCACATAACTGTGTCATGTTCTTTTCTCAACAAAAATAATAAAATAAACCATGTATTAGCTTTGAATCCTAACCATGTGTGTTCCATTTGAAATAATTCTATATACTTCTTTTTATGAATTTACATTAAATCAATACCTTGTATTGACAATTTTATTATCATCAAAGCATAAAGAAAAGTTTCTTTGATTCTTTGCTTCAGAAGGCTTGATCATTTGTTTCCCAGGGAAATGGAATATAGGTAAGGACAAAGCTATTTAAACACAATTCTCTCTTTTAATGCAAACTATTACATCATGCAGTTTATTTATATTATGAATACAAAATCAGGGATGACATACATAACATATGGACATGAATATTACTCTTTAGATTTCATATTAAACTTATCAGTTTTTTTGTATCTCAAAGCATGGAATCAAATTCAAGACACAGATGGACACAACATAAGTTTGGAATGGCTTTTAAATATTTTACAGGAATTTTTCTATTTTGGCAAAGTATTTAGTATATAGTGAGTTGCTTCTATGATTATATTAGATGTGTTTTTGAAGAATGTTGTTTTGCTAAATTATTCTAAAGCTCAATTTACATTCTGAACATTTTCAATCTGTCAATGTTTAGAATAGTAAATATTAGCTGTGTTTATAAGTATGATTATAAAAGTCAACATACAAATGCATGCTTTTCTCTTTTGGACTATAACCCTATAAATTTCTGTCACTACAGAGAACTCTGATGAATCTGACAGTTATCTAGTTATCAAGTACTCTGAAAATTTTTCCGAAAGTGAAACTGGTCAGGTACTATCCACTGACCAAAATCTTCAGATTTTCAATAAATACCAGTGGTCACCAAAGCCAAGTTAAGAGAAACAGTGAATCTCTTAAGCTCTTTATTTCTCTTATTCTCTAGCTCTCTTTCTCCTCCTCCCTTCTCCCCTCTCTCCACGTGGCCATGGCTCACCTCTCTTTTTCTACCTTCTCTCTTTCTCTCTGCCTTTCTACAATAAAGCTCTAAAGCCATGAAAAAAGAGAGAGAGAAAGAGTGAGAGAGAGAGAAACAGTGAAATAAATGCTTTATGCGACAGTTATCCCAAAGCTGAGACACAAAATATCAATACACTTATGTAAAACATTTTGAAACTAGAATGCACCTAGAAACTAGAATACCACCTACAACAGCAGCACTTGGTAAGTAAAAGCAGGAAGATAAGAAGTTGGAAGCCAACCTCACCTACAGGACATATTAGAGATCAGCCTGTGCTACTTGAGATCTGTCTCCAAAACAAATCAACCAAACAATAAAGCAAACCCAAACAACATCCCAAACAAAAAAAAGAGAACCCTATTTCCCCAATAGTTTCACTTACCTCCCCCCAAAAAACTTATAGCAACATTTTCACTCAGATTCTCCCCCCCCCTCACGATTTCTATTTTGGAAACACAATTCAAGCCCACGGAAATATTAAAGGGTATGTAAATATTTTCTCATATCTATTATTTCACACCCTTATCTCAAGAACCAAGGAATTTGACAAGAATCACTAAAGTTTTCATGTAATAAAAAGGAAATCATTAACCAACTGATTAAATTATGTAGTTCTGGGCTACAGTGGTGAGCAAATATGTTGAGGTCCCTGCTTTCTCAGTTTTCCAGGTAGGAAGGGAACATGTAGTGTATAATTAAATAGAAATGGTATGTGGATAGTAAAATAGGTAACAAGAAGATGACTCAAAGGGAGTGTGTAAGCATGGATGATCCACAAGATGATGAATAATGTGAGCAAGGAGACGGAGCAGCAAGAATGGATATGGAGACGAAGGAGGAGGAATGATGTCTATTTAGATACACTATGAATGGAAGGGAAAAACACTTAGAAATATTTGAGTCAAGTATCTGAAGTAGGTATCTTTCTTGTATTAAAAAAAAACAGAGATAAAATTATAGAAACATTTCTTTATAGTAAAAATGTGAATATCTCAGGTAAGGAAGTAGTGAATCTTCTGAAATATATTAAATAGTAGCTTTATGATATTTCTTTCCACTTTCTAGGAATATAGAAAGTATCTATGCTCTTTTTGGTTGTTTGTTTTTCTTGAAAGATGTTACTTAACTCACATATTCTGTAATTGTTAGGATAGTAAGATCAAGTATCAGGGATTTTTAAGAAGAGACATTCACAATCTTTTCATTTATTTACAAGTCATCAAAAACTGCCTTCATCATAAGGACCTCTGACTGTAAAGGCCTGACTCATTTCTTTTTCTTTTTTTTTTAATATTTTTTTATTACGTATTTTCCTCAATTACATTTCCAATGCTATCCAAAAAGTCCCCCATTCCCTCCCCACCACTCCAATATCCACCCATTCCCACTTTTTGGCCCTGGCATTCCCCTGTACTGGGGCATATAAAGTTTGCATGACCAATGGGCCTCTCTTTCCAGTGATGGCCGACTAGGCCATCTTTTGACACATATGCAGCTAGAGACAAGAGCTCCGGGGTACTGGTTAGTTCATAATGTTGTTCCACCTATAGGGTTGCAGATCCCTTTAGCTCCTTGGGTATTTTCTCTAGCTCCTCCATTGGGGGCCCTGTGATCCATCCAATAGCTGACTGTGAGCTTCCACTTATGTGTTTGCTAGGCCCCGGCTTAGTCTCACTAGAGACTGCTATATCAGGGTCCTATCAGCACAATCTTGCTAGTGTATGCAATGGTGTGAGAGTTTGGAGGCTGATTATGGGATGGATCCCTGGATATGGTAGTCTCTAGATGGTCCATCCTTTTTTCTCAGCTCCAAACTTTGTCATGGGTGTACTTTTATATTAGATATTTTTTTTTTTTACTTACATTTCAGATGTTATCCCCTTTCCTAGTTTCCCCTGTAAAAATCCCGTCCCCTACCCCATCCGCCTGCTCCCCAATCCACCCGTTCCCATTCCTGGCCCTGGCATTTCCCTATACTGGGTCATAGAACCTTCACAAGACCTAGGGCTTCTCTTCCCATTGATGACTGACTAGGCCATCCTCTGCTACATATGCAGCTAGAGCCACCAGTCCCACCATGTGTTTTCTTTGATTGGTGGTTTAGTCCCAAGGAGCTCTGGGCGGGTACTGGTTAGTTCGTATTGCTGTTCCTCCTATGGGGCTGCAAACCCCTTCAGCTCATTGAGTACTTTCTCTAGCACCTTCATTGGAGACCCTGTGCTCTGTCCAATGGATGATTGTGAGCATCCACTTCTGTATTTGCCAGGCACTGGCAGAGCCTCACAGGAGACAGCTATATCAGGCTCCTGTCAGCAAGCTCTTGTTGACTTCTGCCATAGTGTCTGGGTTTGGTGTTTGTTTATGGGATGGATTCCCAAGTGGGGCAGTCTCTGGATGGTCATTCCTACAGTCTCTGCTCCGAACTTTGTCCCTGTAACTCCTTCCATGGGCATTTTGTTCTCCCTTCTAAGAAGGATTCTGAGCTTCTGGGCTAATATCCACTTGTAAGTAAGTGCATATCATGTGTGTTCTTTTGTGATTGGGTTACCT